>NC_137811.1:27853116-27875936 GCF_963921795.1 Nannobrachium achirus
TGTCCTGCTTCCAACAAGAGCCTGGTGCCCGCTACTCTTGAGACAAATAATAGCCCGGGTTCCTATAAGAGAATTTACGGGTATGTCATGTTTATGCATTGTCTTACATCACATTGTCTTGATACATAATGCGTACAGTATAACTCTGCAATGCAGCATATAAGATTACACCCTGTACTTCTAAGTAGGACAAAATAATAGAGGAGAAGAATGCCAGTCTACAAGCTGACATAAGGCCATTACAGTACTCATTATATACTGTATATAGCTAGCACATTCTGCATCATATAGGGTTGTGTCAAAGGGATTCTGACATCACCCGAGGACCATTTTCCTGTGACACGGTTCATAGAACGGAATTGCTGTTATGAAGATCTGGGGGGCGGGTGATCCATTCCCCAAGAGAGGACCCACTGGAGGGAGTGGGTGCTGGATGTGTCCACCGGGGCAGTGGTGTAAAGTAACACGTACATTTACTCAAGTATACTGTACAGTACAGTTTTGAAATACTTTTACTTTACTGAAGTATGTCCAATGAAATCCAAAATAATACAAATCTACAACATAACTCGTAACTGACGTTTTCTAAAAATTCTAGTAGAGTAAAAGTACAATATTTGCCTCTGAAATGTAGTGGAGTAGAAGCAAAAGTACTGAAAATTTGTACTTGAGTAGATTTACTTACTTTACACCACTGCATGGTGGCTCCTGGAACAATATATATTGAGATGGGGGGGCAGACAAATACATATCATTTTGGGGGGTCCTTGACATGAAAAAGTTTGAGAACCACTGAAATAGCAACATGTTTTTTTTTTCTTTCTTTTTTTTAATACTTTTTAAAAGACATTTGTAAAATCAGTCTAAGGTCTTAATGGGTTAATAGGAAGCTATTTTTCCTCCAGCCAGTTCCGTCCGGACGGTCTTTGTGGGGTTCCCTGAGTACACGTGTCCTGAAAAACATCCATGTGTTTATGTGGGGCGGCTGTAGCCACCAGAGGGGAGGTATTATTCTGGGAGGCAGAGGATCAGAGGATACCCTTGCATGGCCGCCCCCAACCCATATCCCTATTTGTAGCACATAACTTCTTACCACGCTGTTGTTGGTTGTTGACTTTTAAGTTTCTCTCGACAAGAACATCTGCTAAATGCACAGCATACAGCAGAATGACTTGTACTGTGTAGCAGCGCTGCCCATTTCAAATGAGGTTAAGCAGGTCTCTAGTGGTGAGAATTATCCGCCTTGTCAAACGAAGTCCACTTGAGTACTGTTACTTACAGTAAGTACGTTGGTGGAGTATCAACAGTTGCGTTGCTTAACGCTTCCAGTGCCAGCCCCTAGATGGCACCGTTGGAATGCCAGACTTTCTCCCATAGGCGAACGCTTCAGCATCCAGGGGCTCACGTTGCAGTGACGCGCGTGCTCACGTTCGTGCACATCATGGAAAGGTCCCGGATGTTAATGCTAACAGAATAGCTATTCCCATCTAGTCATTTTAAAGATCATTTTTAGGCGATTTCGCCGTAAATAAACCTCGGCGCGCATCCCTAAAAACACAATCCAGAGATATGGGCCTCCAAAGATGTGGTTTTTCATTGGATTCGGCGGCGATTCGCGGCTACGTTCGCGGCTCACGGCCGGCATGGCTTCCCCAGGATTTGGACCACTGGATTTTACATTTAGGCCCAGGCTTCAGAAGGCCTCGGATCATTTTATTCATTTCATTAAATATCCCGAACATGTTCGGGATAGGCACACTGGACTACGTTCCGGAAGCGGCGCTGAACATTTGGTGAACATTGGGGGTCTCAAAAATGTATTTTAAACCATTTTTAATGGAATATATCGTCGGACCATGTAAAATAGCTAGCTGGCTAGCGTAGGACGAGCCAGGACCACCCACGACTATACAAGCAGCTCAGGGTAAGTCAATTAATAAAAAAAAATTGTATTGGACTGAAAATATCCCGAACATGTTCGGGATAGGCACTAAATGAGTTAAAAGTCATGGCAACCTTCATAGAAATGTAGTGGAGTCAAAAGTACAATATTTGTCATTAAAATGCGTTGTATTTTACCTTCCTATCTTATATCAAATTGCGGACGGGCGGTGGGTGGTCGGGCAGACTACAACAAACAATAATCGTTGCTTAAAGGTGATACACCATGAAATTTAACTTTTCCTATTTTAAAACCTTTTTTGGGGTCCCACTAGCACCTTCTATCCTCACAAAGTCCCATTTCTTTTTTTTTTTTTTTTTTCTTTTTTTTTTGGCCTTTTTTTAAGAATATCTTTATTCACGTCAACGTCAAATAAACAACGGATTTACATCATTGCAGTATAATCAAGACATTTCTTTTTTCTTTTTTCTCCCCAACCCATCCCTCCCCCCCATTGTCGTCATTGTCCTATCAGTCCACAGAACATTTAAGGTGAATAGAAAAAGAAAAAAAAAGAACATACATTCACAGTAAAGTCGTCAGTGGGTTGAACTATTCGATAGTATCGATACACACATATCTTCATCAAGTTTTTAGACAGGTACTGCGTTGGCGGAACATTTACAGCTCCTGTCCCTACACAATGTATATTCCTTATATTTGACTAAACATATACTGAACAGACCAATGAGCATTTCTATGGCATAGGCTGATCTGCTGGGAGTGCCTCCAAGTTCTCGAAATAGTTAATAAACGGTTGCCAATAGGAGAAAAATTTCTCAACTGAGCCTCTGAGTGAAAATTCGATTTTTTCCAAGTTTAGGAAACTCATATCTTTGAGCCACATAGCGACTGAGGGGGGGGCGTTGGTGATTTCCACCCCAGCAGTATTCTACGTCTTGCTATTAAGGTGGCAAATGCCAATATGTTCAATTTCTTTGTGGTCATGATTTGAAAATCCGTCGGTACTCCAAAAATGGCAATATGGGGAGAGGGCTCCAAATGAACCGAGAATACCTCAGATAGCACTTCAAAGATTTCAGTCCAAAAGTGTACCAGTCTGGGACAGGACCAGAACATATGAGTGTGAGTTGCCGGTGATAAGGCGCATCTATCGCACTTGTCGTCAATTCCAGGGTAAATTGTGGCAAGTTTAGATTTACAGTAATGAAGTCTATGGAAAACCTTGAATTGAACACGACGACGACGATGACGAGTTAACCCGGTCCACAAAGTCCCATTTCTGACCGTTGTGTCTTTCTCTGGTTTTGGGAAGGCGGAGGTTAAAAGCATCCCACTCAAAACAGGCTGTCCAGATTTGCTGCCGTCGCTGAAGTCAGCGACGGCCGTTTCTGAAGTTCTTCTTTTTTTTTTTTTTTCAAAAATATATATATATTTTTTTTAAAATGATTTTTTTTTTTTTTTTCAAAACGATTTTTGAGGGGGGGGGCGCAGTTCAGGCCAAAGGTGGTACTGCAGCTGAAAATGCTCTGAGAGCCATTCAAAAATGAGAGGCTCTCTATTCAGGAGTGGTAATTTAGCCTCAAACCTTTTGAAAAACGTTTTTGGGACATAAACAATATGACATAAATACTTTTTAAATGCATGGTGTATCACCTCTAACAATGTGACCTGTCACATGCCTAGAGCAGTGGGTCTTAACGTGGTATCCATGGATCCTCATGGTTCCCTGAGGGGGTTCCAAATGGATCCTTTCGCGTCCCATTTGTTTCCATTTGTACACTCTCAGAATTACAGGGGTAAGTGAAAATAAACTTTTGAGAACCACTGGCCTAGAGGTTGTGCCGTTCGGTCGGTGGCCCGCATACGCCACACACGCAACATGGATTGATGTCTAAGGGCCGATTCATACTCCACTTTTAGAGATGAATTTATTTTGATTCAGCTCTGTCCAAACTACAATATGACGTTATTCAGAGGTTTGGGGGGGTGGGCACCACCATTAATTTGGTTGTTCGGTGCCACCGAGATTTTGTGACTCCGTTAACCGAACCGAAATAAAAACGTCTCTAAAAGTGGAGTATGCATCGGCCCTTTGAAGACATCGGTTTAGAAGACATTTAGTAGAATCGGCCTCGACTCTTAATGGGATAAATTACTAATGTAAATGTGTGTGTGTGCGTGCGTGCGTGTGTGTGTGTGTGTGTGTGTGTGTGTGTGTGTGTGTGTGTGTGTGTGTGTGTGTGTGTGTGTGTGTGTGTGTGTGTGTGTGTGTGTGTGTGTGCAGCTGTACAGTAAGCTGCGTTGTGACGATCAGCCCATGCTGGAGCACGTGGAGCAGCTGCTGTCAGAGCTGGGAGGAGAGAAAGAAGAGGAAGAGGAGGGTGACCCCGCCCTCGACGACGAAGACTATGAGCCAGACAGCGATGAGGAGGAGGAAGGAAACGAGGCACCCATGGAACACTGACTGACACCCACTCCTCTCACTCCCTCTGTTGTTCTTTTTATCTCTCTTTCACACTCCCTGTCTTGACTTCATCTTACCATGTTCTGTCTCCACCCACACACACACACACACACACACACACACACACACACACACACACACACACACACACACACACACACACACACACACACACACACACACTATAACAGTATGTAGAACAGCAGGAAAAATATGACAAAAACATTATAATTTTACACAGTGTTAATTGTTTAGGAAACAGTTCTAGTGTGGGGGGTCTCCTTTCCATGTTTCACAAATCGCATAATAGGACTTACACATTTTTTTTCAGTCGTGAGTTATTATTTTGCTTTAATCCATGCACACACGCACGCACACACACACACACACACACACACACACACACACACACACACACACACACACACACACACACACACACACACACACACACACACACACACTCTCTCTCTCTCTCTTTCCCTCTCTGTCTTTCTCTCCCTCTGGCAGTGTTATTATTTCTACAGTGTATCCTCAGAAGTGCCTTTTCTGTGTTTCGCCATTTTATAAAACATCACAATCTTTCACATCCTGGACTCCTCTCCTGTTATCTACTAATATCTGCTAGTATCTACTAATAATTGCTGACATCTGCTACTAGTATATTCTAGTGTCTCCCAGTATTATTATTAGTATCATCATTATTTCCCCTAGAATCTAACCCTTCTATGAACAAAACAAAGTACCGTAATTAAAAAATATATATTTTTTCCACTCGGCCTCCCTAGGAAGTGTGTTATTGGTTTGTTGTGTAACTGTTGTGAAACTCTTATAAAGAGGATTGCCTAGCAAGCATTTATGAGCTATAGAAAGTTGTGATGAGAGATTAAAAAAGGGCATTTTGGCCGCTTTGATAGTCCCACACTTTCCATGAATAAAGCATTTGAAATGTAACAAGCAACACAATTTGTAGAACTGAGAGAACACATTGTAAATGTAGGGTACACAATTGCCCCACATTTTTTTATCAAGATGGTAGGAGCGCACACAGCTCTCGTCACGAGCACGGCTGTGACAAGTAATGGAACAATCAGACCACCAGCACTCACTGGATGGATCCATCATCTTCCATTTATTGTGAACAAAAAAAACAAACGCGTTTCAGCACCAACTCATCAGTGTCACACTGATTATGTTCATTATAGATAACGCTTGCTTGCACAGACGGCAAACAGCGAGCGAACGAATGATAATTCCTTTTCTCATGAATAGTTGGAAATGATTATGAAACTCACTTCTCAGTCATGATATATTTTCTTTTTTTCTTTCTTTCTTGAACGTTTCCATGTTGTAATTATTCCCACGAGCAACATGCAGTCTGCAAACAGGGGAAAAGAGCTGGCTGTGTTGAGGACCTAGATAGATAGACAGGGGGTTGACGAGTCACGTACAGTGGGTAGTTAGCTGCCGTCTATTGTCGCCTAAGTACACACAACAAGCTGCATGTGATTGTATTCCCCACCTAAATCATCATTTCTGCTCTAGCAGCACTCTCAGGCCAAAAAAGAAATCTTCTTTAACCAGTTGGGTGCAACGAGCAACATGGCCTCTCCAGCGGCTGCTGGTGGGGCTTTTACACGCTTACGCTCCTTGAACAAGCTCATATTTCCCATCGATCTTGAGTAAGCTCATAATCTCTGGTTTTAAAAATGATTACATTGCTTTATTACAGCTTGGTTGAATGCTTGATTCTGATTGGTCTATCAATGAATTCAGTGGTGTGTTATTTCTGGATAATGACGGATGAACTCAATAACAGACCGCTGTTTAATCAACCTGCTGCACTGCTTGATTTTGTGCCGTATTCAACGCACAATGACATTTACAGCTAAACGATGCTCTTGAGAATGTTTTTGAAAACGCAACATTTGAAGCGAGAAATAGACAATGCAGTTACCGAAAATGTATTCTATTTCATCAACATTTCATGTTGTTTTCCGAGGCAGCCGTAAGCAACCATAAGCAATGAAGTACTTTTTTGTTACTTTTGGTCAATATATTAATTTATTAAGTAGCCGTGCAATAAGTGTGTCATAATTGATGCTATGCGGCTGTCAAATCCCTTCTGTCTGGGTTTATTTCTCAACAATAACCGACTCAAAAAGTGGTAGAAGTATCAATACTGCAATGTAGAAATACTCTGTTACAAGTAACCGTTCGGAATAAAGAATTTACTTGAGTAAAAGTACAAAAGTATTGGTATCAAGATGTACTTTAATTACAAAAAGTAAAAATACTCATTATGCAGAATGTGACATTTTTAAAACAAATCTTTTGAAAATAGCAGATCTACACGTTCACAATGCGTCGCATCGAGACTCATTGTATGTATATAGGGCTGAAGTGGATAGTGTATGTTTTGTAATAACCAAAATCTATCCACGAGTTTCCTACGCCCCATAGTGCATTGCGCAAACGTCTGCATCGATCTTCCGCCGCCGATTTACAAGCTCACAACGGGTTGCATCTGCGACGCGACGTGAGCTTGTATGTCTGCTGTTAAACCCGGAAGTTTGGTCCTGATAGTCTCCAGTAAACTCCCGCGGAAACTTGTGGATAAAGTAACTAGAAACTAAAGGTTTAAAATAATTGTAGAGTAAAAGTACAATATTTGCCTCTTATGTGTAGCGGAGTAGAAGTAAAAGTACTGGAAATCCCTCCAATTTAGTACAGTACTTGATTAATTATACTTAGTTGTTACTTTACACCACTGATTATCGCCTCGTTATATCTGTGTTCTGCGTGGATGTAGGCCTACTCAATGACACAACAGCAGTTCAAACTAATGTGAATGAATCGCACAAAGTAACTACACTGTAGTTGTGTGAGGTCCTTTAGTCTTGCTTCTTTAGTAAAGTTGCACGGTCATTTACCTCTGCCTCATCCATAATCTTCCGGGACACCTCATCATGCAATATCATTTGCGTAACAAGGTTCCCTGCTGGAATCTTAACCCATTTAGGCCTATGATTATTGAATGCTTTAACCAGTGAAAAATAGCAGATATACAAGCTCACAGCGCGCTGCGAGCTTGTAGATCTGCTATTTTTGAAAAAGTCGTGAAAATGTGTGCAAATCTTTGCACACAAAGCAAATGTTTGTAACTCAAATTTTGCTTCTGGGTGGTCCCTGGAACTGAATATTGCAGGTCCGTGGTCCGTGGTCCTTCACATGAAAAGGTTTGAGAACCACTGACATGGTAGTCTCTCAAGAACAGACTAACTGAGCTCCAGTCAAGTGAAAAGGACCTTTTCTTTGACGATGGCCGGCCAGATTGCTGACACAGAAACATACGTTTTTCAAAAGATCTTCAAAGGATTCAAAAGACACTTATAGAATCGGGTCAAAATTCTAATTTTCACGATTTTTTAAAAATAGATCTACAAGCTCGCAGCACGGCACTCGGTGCCGCGCTGTGAGCTTTTATATCTGCTATTTTTCAATAGTTAAAGCATAAAATAATGATACAAAATAATGTGTACCCGTTCTAAATGGATTAAAGACACTAACATTATCAAGTTGACATGTGCCTCTCCTCTCTACACAGTTTGTTTTTTTCTTTGTTTTTTCTTCTGCTTCAGCTTCTCTTGAGGTATCTTCTCATTCATCAGGTAGACCTTGATGAAAAGTCTGGTCCCGAGGAAGGAAAAAAAAAACTTAAGATTGGAAAGATTTCAAGCTCGACACATAAAACAACGTAATTGTCTGCAGCCACCGCAAACAACAGCAGCTGTCGCACGCCTTCCACCCAAGAGGAAACCTCTCATCACAGAGGCACCAGACTCTGGAGGTGAGGTGACTTCTCTCTGCGTTAACCCATTCAGAGGCACCAGACTCTGGAGGTGAGGTGACTTCTCTCTGCGTTAACCCATTCAGAGGCCGATTCTACGAATCTTCTAAGGCCAAACATTTTTCTGAAAAACAACTTGCTATATCAGTGGTGCTCAAACTATTTCATGGCAAAATGAAAACACAAAATGATATGTATTTGGCCACGGACCCCCATCTTTAAATATTTAGTTCCCCCAGAAGCAAAGATTTGAATTTAAAATGTTTCCTTCTGAGTATAATAGGTATGTTTTCAAAGATTTGCTAAGATTTTAAGATTTTTCAAAAATATATATCTGCTCTTTAACACAAACTCTGCCATCAAAATACCCCTTTGTACCCCTTCTCTGCCATGCCCGTAGAACCCGTAAATGTAATAAAAATTAATTAAAAAACTTTTTTTTATCGAAGCGCAACTAAAATAGGCCGGAACTAATGCTCCGTGATCGGTTTCTACACGGACACATTATTGAGCGGACCACTTTAAAATTGGAGTCCCTGAACCGGAAGCGGAAGTCCGTCCTCTATTTTGGCCCAGCTTACTGTCTGAGCTCCGCGGCTTACAGATGGAGAAGTTATTGATCAATTGAAAAAGTTTCAACGGATTTGAGAAGCTGATGGAATACGCGAACACACGAGCAGTGTCCGATCACGCACGATGGGAACTGGACGAGCGCCCACGTTAACAGGTAGGACTTGGAGAAGACATAGAGAAATTAACGGGCTTTACGGCCGTAAACTACGAATGAGTTAAAAATAGCCAACCAGTGTGCTATAGCTATACTGTTGCTTTCACAGTGTTAAAGGAGTAGTTCACCCCCAAAATTACTTTTCTTCTATTAATTACTCACACCATGGAGACTTTGAGTTCAATAATATATATATATTTTTTTTTTGATGCATTACTAAGACAAAAATTTGATTGCAAGAAATGTACCCACATTGATTCCGGATGGGGACCCAAATCCATTCGGGTCCCCATCCGGAATCAATGGGAATACATTTACTATAATCATTTTTGTCTTAGGAATGCAACAAATAAAAAATGTTTTCATTGAACTCAAGTCTCCATGGTGTGAGTAATCAAGAGAAGAAAAGTCATTTTGGGGGTGAACTACTCCTTTAATGTGTTAAACAAACACGTTCCCTAGAAGACGTTGCTAAATGGAATCCAGCATGTAGAAACCTTTATGGTGAAATTTGAAAATGAATGAAAATAATCAGGTTGATTGGATACAACTGCAAGACACTCTGTGTGTGTTATTGTGATTAGAAGAACCAGACTGAGGCTTTGGTGTGTTCAGTGGAGGTATAAAACAAGTAGTGATAAAACAAGTAATAGAAGACAGCCGGTAGTTAAAAAAACAACAACAACATTGTAGCCTATTAGTGTCCGTCTGAAAATCATGATTTCATTTGTTTTTTAGGTATTTAGTCTGGCTGTGTACAGTTCGCAAAACAAGCATATACACAAAGCAAGCAAGCATGTGCAACTGGCTGCAAACGCAAACCTCTCATGCACAGAACAATTTATGCAGACAGCCCTGTCTTACCTTAATTAAACACGAATGCACACATCCCATTCTTGGACCTGGAGACGTGGCAAATGCTGTTTGACCACTCAAAACAGCCAAACAGCATTTGCCACAACTCCAGGTCTTAAGTTAAGGCATAAGAGCTGGTATTTAAGACAATCAAAATAGAGCCCCACGTGTCTAGTCCATGAGTGACTGACTTCCATTAGGCCATTAAAGCTAAATATCTCAAATAAACAGAACATTTGAAGAAAATACTTGGCCCTACTGGCAGCGAGAGAGCACAAGATATTTGGCACTGACTGATCCACTGGTTTGAGGGATTAGCCCCCAGCTGCACACTCACAGACTCGCACCCAGAGTATAAACTCAGTCACGGACCACGCCATAAGAAGCAGTAAACGTTGCTGTCATTTCTTGTAGTCTCTGACCCAAGTAGGGTCACAGTCACACCAGAGCTGTTTATGGTCATCTGAAAGAGCCTCTGACTCCCTGTCGGACATGACAGCCTAATGGACTGGAACATTTACTGTTCACTTTTCTTTTTGGGAAGCAGGGAGAGAGAGAGAGAGAGCGAGAGAGAGAGAGAGAGGGTGGGGGTGTAGAACCTTTTTGGGTGTCCCCAGTCAGATATTTAAAAAATAATTTTTTAATGGCACAAAAAAGGAAAGAAAAGGGAAAAAAAAGACCGTCCATTGCTGCATCAGTATAGTTTAGATATACTATAAAAACTGGTCACATATTGACCACAATATGTGACCAGTTTTTCTTATATCAAATAATATAAGAAAGAGGCAAAACTTGTGGAAGTAGCCGATCTACAAGGTGGCGTGAGCTTGTAGATGTGCTATTTTCACAATATTTATCTGTGGAACCGAGTCGAACTAAATGTAATGCCTCAACTCCGACAATTCAAAGTGCTTGTCAGGGTGTTGGGTCCCCAGTTAAAATATGATTATTTTGGGCTGGGATCGCAGCTTGAAAAGTTTGAGAAGCACGCAGTAGAAAGATGGAATGAAGAAACTGATAGAAATGGAGCACCAGTTTGATTTAATTCAGCCAGGACTCTGTACACACACTACACCCCCAGCTTTCACTGCCTCCAGTGCATCTGAACATACTCTGCAAGGTCTCCATGTTTATACAGCACAGACACTGAGCTTCCGGACATCACCATGGCAGGACGTGTTTTTCGCTCACGCTCCGGAACCAAAACACCAAAGGCTTGGTTCATCCCACATTTTCTCCTATTTCTACTATGGATCACGGATTTATGCTATAAATCACCACAGATCCTAACACCAATGGAATACGAGAATCTTTTATGGGAAATGGATAAAACGGACGAAAAACACAGTGAGTTATATCTTCTTGCCAAAACGGTAGCTAAGCACCCGAGCTTTGGATCTCATGTTATTCAATCTTTGCTGGCTGCTAACCGGAACAAAAGGGACAAACCCCTGAATGGTTGTATGAGTCGATCTTTGATCTTCTTATTATTACTGCAATCAGGAGATATAGAATCGAATCCAGGGCCTGTAGCTACCAGACAGATGACCCGAAGACTAGCTGCTCTCGCTACTGCAGCTGGATTGACGACGGCAGATCCTTCTTTGTCTGTGATCAGCGAAGCTAACGATGCTAACTTAGCTAGCTCCTCACTGATGAATCCGGAGGGACTAACAACGGGCTACTCCAGATGTCCTGACCAGCCGACCTCCGACGATCACACGGCAGTCGCCTCCGCGGACTCACGGATCGTCGAAGGACCCCCTGGCTCACGGACCCCCGGTGAACCCTCGGCGATCGCCCCCGCATGACTAGCTCAGCACGAGACCAGCATCATCAACGCAAGTCACACAACACCGGACCCCGGCGGCCCCACCGACCCACCCGACCTGCAGACGCACCCGGCGGACCCCTTCATGGACCCGGTGGACCCCCTCATGGACCCAGCACCCCAGAACAGAGTCTACATTAACTCTGCTCCACGCTGGCTAACGGAGAAGGCCAGAGCGCTGTTTTCAACCTGGGTTAAATCGGTGACCACGGGCCCTCACCACCCCATCCCCCAACTTTTCATGGAGACCCCTTTGTCCCTTTGTCCCCCTCTGAAGCCCCCAGAGACTGCAACCAACCCCCCCTCCCCCACCGACGCCGTTGCGAACACTTCCATAGACCTCGCCATGGACTTTGCCAGCCGCTTTGTGAAAAGAGGTATTCATATTATGCACTTAAACATTAACAGTTTGTTTGCTAAATTTGAACAAATCAAGCATATGGTTCACGAAGGTAAGGTCCATTTTCTAACCTTCTCAGAGACCAAACTTGATGACTCTATCACTGACTCTCAGATCGAAATTGACAACTACTCGGTCATCCGAAATGATAGAAACAGATTTGGTGGTGGTGTATGCATGTATGTTCATAACTGTATTAAGTATATCCCCCGCCCTGACCTACAACACAGCTCTTTAGAAACTGTATGGGTGGAAGTGATTCTTAAGAAAGCTAAAAACATACTAATCGGTGCCATCTATAGACCGCCCGACTAAAATGATTTCTATGAGTTACTGGAGGAGAGCCTTGCACCGGTGGACAATGTTGAAAAATACATTATTGGCGATTGGAACACAGACATGCTTCGTAAAGAAGCTCCTCTATTCAAAAAGTTCAATAAGCTATGTAATCAACAGGGTTTCACTCAGCTCATCACCAAGCCAACTAGGGTTACAGATAACTCTCAAACCACCATAGATCTCATTGTAACCACAGACAAATCTAAAGTCTCCGCGAGTGGGACTATTGAATGTGGTGGTCTAAGCGACCATGATATCATTTACTGCACCCGCAAAATACATAAGTCCAAAGCTGACGGCCACAAAACAGTTGAAGCTAGAAACCTCAAAACCTACTCTAGCGAAGCCTTTAACCACAAACTGGAGAAATCTGACTGGTCCCCAGTACTAGCTAGCACTCAGGTCGATGAAGCCTGGCTAGGCTTTAAATCCATTTTCAACACTACCCTAGACGAAGTGGCTCCTTTGCGTAGGGTCAGGGTTAAAGCCCGCTCACAGCCATGGTGGAATTCGGAAATCTGTGAATCAATGAAACTCAGAGACAAAAAATACTCTGAGAAACGCAAATATAATCACAAACTCAAAAAAGGCCCCAATAAACACCTTAAAGCCAAATTAGAAATAGTCAGTTTAGAGGCTAATAAACTGAGAAATCGGACAACCTCCTTAATCCTTTCTGCCAAAAAAAACTACTTGGATGAGAAAGTTGAGGAAAACATCCACAAACCACGAGACCTATGGTGCTAAACTCAGATCCATAGCCAGCAACATATCCATCCAAACTCCCATAACCCTCCTCACGGATAGTCTTGATGTAGCCAAAAATCTCAACATCTACTTCACCTCCATGGCCAAAAATCTGGTCAATAAACTGCCCGCTCCATCTGGGCTGTTTGGTGTTAGGCACATCTTGAAATTCTACAGGAACCTTGGGGTATGCAAAGACAACTTTAAACTTGCCACAGTGTCAACTGATGAAGTGTTTAAAAAACTGCGCACCCTACCTCAATTCAAGGCCGCTGGCCATGATAAAATTGCCCCCAAATTTCTCATAGACTCAGCTGCCACCATTGCCCCAATCATTACCCATATTATTAATCTATCTATCAAGCAGGGTTATGTCCCCCAGGACTTCAAATTAGCCAAGGTAATCCCCCTGCACAAAAAAGGCAGTAAACTTGACCCTGGCAACTACAGGCCAATCTCAATCCTTAGTTCCATCTCTAAGGTAATGGAAAAAATTGTCTATGAACAGGTGGCTAGATATCTTGAAGAGAATAAACTGATCTACGAGTTCCAGTCTGGCTTCAGAGAGTCCCATTCCACAGATACATGCCTCATCTATTTGAATGATTACATCAAACGTGAAATTCACGATGGCAAATATTGTGGCATGGTCATGCTGGACCTCCAGAAGGCATTTGACACCGTCGATCATTCTATTCTGATCGAAAAACTCAAAGCTATTGGTCTTGATAGCACAGCAGTGAGATGGATGCACTCTTACTTGGTGGGGAGGGAACAGATGGTGGAAGTCAACGGAACCCTGTCCCCCCCCCTCCCAGTAAACTGTGGAGTACCTCAAGGGAGTATACTAGGACCACTGTTGTTCTTAATATACGTAAACGACATGTCATCTGCTTGTGACTGCAATCTGTTTCTGTTCGCGGATGACTCGGCTCTCCTAGTCTCAGGCAGAGACATTTTGCAGGTTGAAAAGGCCCTTAACTGTGAACTTAACAAGATCTGCACCTGGCTCAATGACAACAGACTCTCAATTCACCTAGGCAAAACTGAATGTATCCTCTTTGGATCTAGTCAGAAACTTAGCCTAGTTGAGAACTTCACAATTAAAGTAGGTGACACTGTGATAGAAAGAAAAAACCACATCTGCTACCTGGGTTGCATCCTGGAGGCTAACCTATCCAGTGAAAAAATGACCACCAAGGTAATCAATAAAGTCAATCAACGAATTCGCTTCTTGCAAAGAGTTGCCCCACTGATCAATATTAAATCCCGAAAGACACTAGGAGGTGCTCTTATTGGGCCCCTCATTGATTACGGAGTCCTTGTCTGGTATCGCGACGCCCCAGCTGCCTTAAAGCTAAAGCTCCAAACAGCCCAAAACAAACTAATTAGGGTTGTGCTTGGTCTCCCTCCGCTGACCCACCTTACCGAGCATCACCACGAAAGCGTGGGGTGGCTCAAAGTAGCTGACAGAGTACAGCATCTTGCAATGGGCCTGGTGTACAAGATACACTACACCTCCAAGATTCCCATGTACCTGACAAACTACTTCTTAAAGGTCAAGGATGTTCACGATCATAACACCAGAGGCAGCTCCACTAATCATCATCAGCGTAGATTTAACACTAAACAAGGCGCTAACTCGTTCTCCTGCTATACCATCAACATGTGGAACGCCCTTCCACAAGCCCTAAAGGAGAGCAAATCCCTAGCCTCCTTCAAAATTGGTATGAAAAGTCACCTTCAGACAGCAGCTACCCGTGACTTGTAAATAGACTAAGCCCCCATGCTCCCCCCCCCTTTTTCTTTGTATTCTGCCTTTTGTATTTGATGTTATGCTTTTGAAACTGATATTATCCTAGATAAAGTACTATGTTCTATCCGTCTGTCTTTCAATGTTATATGAGATACTTAAAGTGTGGTTCCTGTGGAAATAAGCCTCGGCTTTCTAGGATCTCCTTTTAGTTGACCTTGTACCAGTGATTTGTACTGTCATGAAACTGTACTTTTTTCTATTGCAAACTTCTAATAAATTCTTCAATCAATCAATCAAAACCCAGTCAACAAGATAACATACAGTACTGCACTGTGCAAATCTAACATCTAAGAGGTAAAACTATCAATAATACAATCATTAATGTGATGCCCGATAAGACACATTGAGAGCCTGTCTAAAGTCTACCGTGTGTGTGTGTGTGTGTGTGTGTGTGTGTGTGTGTGTGTGTGTGTGTGTGTGTGTGTGTGTGTGTGTGTGTGTGTGTTTTTTCAGATTCAGATTACTTTATTAACCATTGTGTAATACACATAGGAATTTGCTTTGTGTGTGTGTGTGTGTGTGTGTGCGTGTGTGCGTGCGTGCGTTCGAGTGAGAGAGCTATGACTGCATCCACACTGAATGTCATTACATAACGTGATGCAGTTTTTGGGGCGGGATCCGCATCAAATTATCACCGTGAATAAAGGCTTCAACCTGTATGAATGAGAAATCAACTACATGAAAAGTTTTCATTTAAAAAAAGATGTTTATTTGTCACACTATGGTGTAGAAAGACATCTAGGCTCCTGGTATTAAGACATGGAATCCTGCACTGACTGTGGTGTCCACAGTGTTACCAGTGAATATTCTGTATACTCAAAACAAGCCGTGTTTGTTATTGTCAAGGTAAG
Source organism: Nannobrachium achirus (assembly GCF_963921795.1). Lineage (NCBI taxonomy): Eukaryota > Metazoa > Chordata > Actinopteri > Myctophiformes > Myctophidae > Nannobrachium > Nannobrachium achirus. Next base: position 27,868,903 of record NC_137811.1, read on the forward strand.
GCCAATGCCTTTCATACACAAAGCATTTCAGAGCGCTTTACATAAAGCATGAGGCACATCCTTTGAAATGTCCCAAATAATAATGCTGCACAACAATGAGGGTGTTTCAATCAGCGGGAGTGAATGAACAGATTCAGGTCAGGAAACAAATCAACAGGAACCTGAAAAAGCAGGAGTGTTGCAACAGTACATAAGTATTCATTTCTCCAATGTCTCTATGTATTTATTGCAATGATACTTTTTTCGGTCCCATCCTCTTTTACAGTACATACATTCTCTGACACCGTCACCTGCCGCGGAACTGCAGCGGCAGACACTGCCGCACGACCGCTAGTTCGACCAGCAGTCGCACTGCATCGCCGGCGATAGGACCAGCAGTCCCGCCAGTAGGACCGGCGGCCGCCGCACGGACCGGCAGGTCCCGTAGCGGTAAACTGCCCGTCCGTGCGGTGGTGGCTGCCGCGGCAGTTACCAGCGATGCCGGTGCCAGATAATGTATTCGCTTTCTGCTATTCTGTCTCAGCCACCACCGCACGGACGGGCAGTTTACCGCTACGGTACCTGCCGGTCCGTGCAGCGGCTGCCGGTCCTACTGGCGGGACTGCTGGTCCTATCGCCGGCGATGCAGTGCGACTGCTGGTCGAACTAGCGGTCGTGCGGCAGTGTCTGCCGCTGCAGTTCCGCGGCAGGTGACGGTGCCAGGGAATGTATTCGCTCTTTCTACTATTCTGTCTTTGTTTCTGTCTAATAAAATATATTAGCTCTAATTACCAACACATTATTTCTTATTATGGCTTTATTCTGTCTTATTATGTCTTAAAGTGTACTGTAAAAGATGATGGGACCCTTTTTTCAATGCCATGATGATACAATTGAACAAAGGACCAGATGCAGATAATATGAAGTTAGTTACCCAAGTTATTAGAGCTGTCATCATTGTTGTTGTAATTGTAAAATTGTAATACAGTAATACTCTTTGAAATACCCTCCTCCTGGGTATCAAACAGACTTGGAAATCCAGTCAATTTCTGGTGTAAACCATAGCAGTCTCTCCCCAGCTGCCATGCCACCATGCATCCATGAGTTCCTTGCTGCTGAAGCTCCCATTCTGGATTTTTAATAACTGGATAGGAATATTTCATTCTAGTGGACAGCAACGTTCTAGGAAAGGTTACTCAGTCCCGTTTTGGAAGCGTCTAAAAATTTAACAATAGGATGCTTTTTGTGATGGAGCTCAATATCCACCTGACTGACTTTGAAGTTTAAACTGCACTGAATCTTTAAGAAAACCCCCTTTTAAAAGTACTTTTATATGTTTGGGATGTCCTTGAGCTGTAGAAAAGTGTTTACAATAAATATATATGTTATTAAATCTACTTGGACCTAAACATTGCTAAGTGTTCCTCAGAGTCACATCTGCACTACTAAATGTCTATTGAATAGGGCGAAACAAGGATGTAGTGCCTGCCTTGTTTGCTGAGCCGTGGACTCTTTGTTCTCAGATAACCTGTAAGGTAGAGGCAGGGGGGAAAGTTGTATTTAAAAGTGTAGTGTGATGCCACATTGCTGTGATAAACTTTTGTTCGCCCATGATGACATTCCCAGAATAGAGACGCTAGGGTTCATGATGTTACTAGGAGATTAAAATCTAGTTTTCCAGGGAGACGTAGCCATGACAGCACCTAAGGTTACAACATTAGAAAATGTAACATGTCAGAGAAAAACAGCATGTCAAGAGAAACACATATATATTTATAAATGCAGTTCAGGAATAGCAATTGCACGTTTTTGTTGCACACAATACACAGTTTTCACTGGGGATTTGAACTCTATCAGGGGAGACATAATCGGTGTGTTCTGGAGAGCAGGGGTTCCCAAACTTTTTTGTCTCAGGGCACGGCACCCCATAAATATTTTTTTTTAAATCCGAGGCACCCCTACATTATAATTTTCATTCCCAGCACCTTATATTTATAGCATATCGTCGTTGTCGGGTGGAAACCTTGTATGTCCAAAACCATTCGTTTTGTATTTATCATCTAAAGAATGTACTAAACTAGTGAAAACAGCAGATCTACAAGCACACAACGCCTCGCATCGCGAGGCGTTGTGTGCTTGTAGATCGGCTGTTTTCACTAGTTTTGTGCGACAGTCTTGTATGATGAAGCAGGGCTTTGCTTTACCAAAAAACGTACACATTTGAAACTTGGAGATACGAGGTTTCTGCCCGACAGTAACGATATTTTCGTGATTATGTTGGGAAGAAAACGTTGACATAATAGCCAATTTGGTTAGAACTGACTGAAAATAACTTTGCACTTTTTGCAATATTTTTTTCAAGTGTCCAAATAAATCCCAAATAATATAAAATTATCTCAAATGATCTCGCGGCACCCCTGGACTGCCGTCGCGGCACCCCAGGGTTCCCCGTCACCCACTTTGAAAACCCCTGTTCTGGAGGCTATTACCATGACCAGGGCGCAAAATACGGTAGGAGAGCGCGCGCTGCTCTACCGAGTTCTGAGCAAACCCTGGGTACCTGTTAGACAGGGCATCTAATAGAGGGAAAATCATAACAGCTGTCGCTGGCTGATAAGAGATAGCACAGATATGAGGAGGGTTTGCCCGGTATGGCTGTGGCTTTGTAAATACAAAATATACCAATGCTGCTGTCTCCTTATAGGCTTAATGAAGAGCAGGGATCCAGATAAAGTACACAGTGATGGACACTGAGTTGGATATAAAACCTCATGTGCTGACACCTTGTGACTTGAAGCCATTGTTCCGTTTGTTCTTTGCTACTTACTGTGCTACTATACAAATATATATAAAATCATTGTTGAAAACTAATCGCAACAGTTGCCTCTGACCAAAATCGAATCAAATGCTTCAGTTTAAAGTGTGTTTTGTTGTTATTATTATTGGTGGGTCGATCACAATCTTTATTAATCAAATTTCTTCTGTACTGTCTTTGCTTTTTACTTTAATTTATACAGTACATTTAAAAATGTGTTTTGACCAATCAGTGTTGATGAATATAGCTTACTAACGCACAGGATCAACCATGATCCAGGGACCAAATTTGGGGCAAGCCGTTCCAGGTAAAGTTCCTGCGGTCGAAAAGACGCGTCAAGTAATTACATTAAACAAAGTATTCTGACTTTGTGGCAAACCAAATCATCTTCTGTCTGAAAAAAAATTAAGGCTTCTTCTCTGTGGTGCATGGCTAAGATTGCTGTCATGCAGAAATCTTGTATCTCTCCATATTTAAATTTCTTTCGTATACTATTTTCGCTGTTTTTGAATTTGTCCTGTATGTGTGGGTCTTAAAAAATATTGTACTAAGCAAAAGTATCAACAAGAGCTTGTTGGTTAAATAACTGCACCAGGTTATTTATTTTTTCCATTTTCTGAAAAGTCACAGTTTTGGGCATACTGTCCAAGATTTCCATCCGGCAGCGATGTACTGTACAGTAGTGCTCTTTGTGTGTGGGCGATTGGTGTGGACAGATGATGACAAGTGTGTGCTCATCAGAGACTGCTTTGGACTACTGCGGCTTCCTGGCATAAACAAACACGAGAGTACAAAGAGACGATTATTTCTTATTTTTTTTTCTTTCTTTCTTTGACACTGATCATTTGTGTCAGAGCGAGGCAGCAACACTCAGCCGCATCAAAGAACTGAATCTCACTGGTGAAAGGCTACCAGTTGAAGTGCATGAGAGAAACACGTTCAACAGGCTATTGTTGTTCTGGATGGAAACAAGAACCAGTGCAGAATCACTCAGGAGATCACAACCAACTCAGAGGGACAGGAAGAGAAGAGTACAGAGAGAGTAAACTCTATTTGACTCGGGCACAGTGCTACAGTTCTTTACAAAAAACATTGCAATGCGTCACAGTGCATTGTGAGCTCGTAAGATCTTATATAAGATTTTACATTTTTGCTATTCATCATACGATAAACATAGGGCTTAAAACGTGAAATAGAAATTTGATTGTGACAACACAACTATAGGGCTGTCACGAATATGACATTGGATTTTACATGAGGATTAATTGTCACTCAAATAATTGCGATTAACAATTTAATTGTGTTTTTGTCGTTGACAATTACTTTTCTGTTTGGCTTTTAGGCTTTGAAGTTGCACATGGCAATCATGACACATAACTTAAATATACAAAGAAATTACTGACATTTGACAATTTTATACTTAAAAAAGAACATTGATAGTGGAAATAGATGATCTACAAGCTCACAACGCGTCGCATCGCGAAGCGTTGTGAGCTTGTAGATCTGCTATTTCCACTACTTTTTGAAAGTGTTTGAAACTATATCAGCATTTCTCAACATGAAAACGATTATGACGATTATGCAAAATAATTGCGATTACCTCAAATAATTGCGATTAGACGATTATGTAATAATTGTGACAGCCCTAAACACAACAGCTTGAAAAAAATAATAATACTGAAATTGAAGTGCCAAATGGTAAAGCATATATTGCACGAAGACTTTGCATTGAAGGAGGCTGAAACAAACCATAGCTTCAAGCGGTTTGATTTGCACTTTGGCACTTCTTGGTCTTCTGGAGGAAAATTAATGGAATGCTGAAAGAAACGCCCTCTGACTTGAACTGTGATGAAGTGTATATGAAAGTCTTGGCGAAGACTAGAAAGGCCTAGGAGCTGGATAATGTTACAAAGAGGGAAGGATTGTTGGCTGACCGTGGAGCCTCCTACAAGATGGACCTGGCAGTTCAGAGGTGGCTGTGCTTGTGAGGGGGTGGACGATAATCTGCTATATAACACCATTTGGAATAATCACTCAACTAAATGATGCAAATGAAGCAATGTGCTGTGGAAAGTGGAAACGCCCTCACTTCACATTTGGGAGGCGTCAGATATGAAAAAAAGACTATAGAAACTGCACGCTCGCATGCTCCAATACATTTTAATGGCAACCTTTATGAACCCTGGCTCTTCAACTTGGCAACCAGACGTTGCCATTACTTAAAATGTATTGGAGCAAGTGAGCATTTTCTCAGTATGAACCAGAAGAATCCACAGGCTGCTACTTCTGCAGAAACGGAGAGTTTTTGACTTGATGAAGAGCCCAGGTGCGAAACGCTGTCATTAAAAATGTATTTGGAGCATGTGGGTTTTCTTTTTCATGTTCATATCTTAACCCAGCGCCCTGACAAGTGATGTGTGGATTCTGTCAGCTTTTTTAGGAGATGTCAGATATCACATACTGTAAGGTATGAGGTGTGCTCTCTTAGTTTGAATGGATGCCTGGTGATTCTTCATGGCAGCAGGTGTGATAACGCTTTGATTGGGGAAATCTCGATATTTCTACATTTCATTAGTTTGAATAAGGGTTCCTTTTAGGCATAGTTTTACTGAGGTTAGGGTTAGGGTTTGAGTTAGGTTTAGGCAAAGTGGTTAACATTCACCTGGTTAGCATTCACCAGCGTCGGCAGGTTATCATTTCACCAGCGTCAAACTAATGGGACGCCGAACAAATGTTACGTCGCAATATCGACACGCTCCCGCCTTGATTCAGTGGTAACCGGAACGCTCAAAACACACTCACCCCTATTTTCCTTTGCGGACCACCCGCCACCCAGTGGTTATTCTATTTGTTTTACTGAGGTTAAGGTTAGGAATAGATTTAGGGTAAGGCATAGTTTTACTGAGGTTATGTTTAGGAATAAGGTTAGGTGTAGGCATAGTTTTACAAGATTGAAAACACATTCAGGGAAGAAACCGCATAACACAGCATCCACCAAAGGCACAACATGAAAGACAATCACATGGTCAAAATATAATATTAAGAAACTGCAAGGTAATCATGATAGTCCCTCAGAGTCCATAATAAAAAAAAAGGTCTAATGTTAAAATTGTCAATCGGGCCTCTTTGTGCAAGAGTATCCAAATTATAGATCCAAAATAGTTATCTTCTTAAGAGCAGGTTGCCAGCGTAACCTCATCTATGAGGTTATATTGTAAGCTTGTACTGTACATCTGCTATTTTGGGGGACAATATGACATGTCCAGAATAGGATACTATGACTAATGTGGTTAAGCCCTGTACATTACGTGGTACGACAGCACATTGCTTTCTTGGTTGCCTGAAATGCCCCAGATAAGGAATACCACAAGGTTGAAAGAGGTTTGAAAAGTATTTTCATTTGGTGGTTAGTATTTGGCTTCGAGACTTTACTCACCAAGTCAAAGTGTAAATGACCTATAAAATGCAAAAGTATTCTCTAGAGCCATTCTCTAGAATATAGATAAACACTCTCATAACCAAATCCCACAAGGTCTAGAATGGGTCGAGTTCACTCACATTGAAATCTCTCTGGGACGTTTTATATGCAGTGAAGCTGGAGCTGAACTGTGCACTTTCATTTAAAACAAATGTGCTGGCGCTCTGCTTAAAATATATATATATATATATATATATATATATATATTTATAGTATCAGCGTCTGCATATAAAGTCTATCATAATAAGAGTCTGTGCTTCCAAAGCTGTAATTGTTGGAGCGAAAATGCCTTTCAGTTTATTTTGTTTGTTTTATTTTAAATTAATTGTGTGGCCTTATCATAATGACTAATGTCATCTTAATCACAGAGGGAGACCCTAATATTCACCTTATTCCTGGCCCTCTCTAGGGAGGCTGCCATTGCCTTTTACAGAGGGTGCTAGAGAGTTTTTCTCTGTGTGCTGCTTCAAAAACATCTTTTCACTTCCTCCCAAGTCAAGGAAGTTCAGATAAGGAAAGGACGCTGATGCGTTTTTTGGCACCACGGCTATGCGCCATGACACTCTCGGTGGTAAAACTAGCACCGGAAGTTCGGTGAATAACATTGGAGTCTATGAGAGCCGGCTGGGACAGCTCATGAACAAAAAAATAATTCTGAACGATAAAGACCTTTATAAAATACTCAGCTCAGGAATATGAAAGAAAAAATGTCACACGTTGTTTTCTGCTGTGATGCTTTTCGACATGTACACTGTATAACTT
>NC_137811.1:27876136-27881136 GCF_963921795.1 Nannobrachium achirus
GAGATGGATTGGGCCTCACACACACACACACACACACACACACACACACACACACACACACACACACACACACACACACACACACACACACACACACACACAGAGGGGTCATGGGGAGGAGAAGGAAGAATTGTGCTCTAATTACTGGATCTCTACAGGAGCTGTCTTGTATTGCTAGCCAGCACCACAGGACCAGTAGTGTCGTATGTGTGCGTGCCAGTGCCTGCCTGCCTGCCTGTGTGTGTCTCTGTGCGTGTCTGCTTGTGTGCATGTGCATGCGTGTCTGTGTAATGTCTGCATCTGTATGTAAGCATATCTATGCAATCATGCACGGTTATATTTCTTTGTGTGTGGGGGTCTGTGTATAATGTGTACACGTCTGTTGCTGTGTGCGTAAACCATTTTGTGTGTGTGTGTGTCTATGATATGCATGTACGCACAGCTGCAAGTGTTTCTCTGTCACATTGTGGGTGTATGTACAGTATGTGTGTTTGAGTGTGCTGTGGTGGTAAAACAAGAAATGACACAGTCCTTTTATACCAGCGAGTGCCTTGCTGAGGTAGTGACGTCATCGAGAACGCTGCTCCCTCATTGGCTAAAGGCCTCGTGCTTCCAAAGGCCCAGCCAATGAGGAGAATGTAACATCATACTGTAGCGGCTAGGTGGCTGACGATCTGTAGACCAGCGTTGCAAGCTGGTAAAAAAGGACTCTGATTATGTACTTAAGTAAAAGTAGAAATACTGTTACAAGTACTGTTACGGACCGACTTCATACTCTGTGTGTGGATCGGACTCGAGGAAATGCAGTTCTCACAGGTGAGTCATATGGATAAGCAGGTTGTCAAGAACTCCCGATCCGACCGATACGTCCATATACTGAATGGCCATATGGATATCCAGTTGTCCAGAACTGCCAATCCAACTGGTACTGATGACACCAGGGATCTATAAGGGCATATACTTAAAGGTGCACTGGGTAACTTTAAAGTGATCCTGACTAATACGACAAATATGCCTTAATACATTATAATTGTCCTCTATAACTACAATGTAAAATTAAAAACACCTCAATTATTTTATTTATTCAAGAAATAGCTAATCTTTCACTCAATAGGGGAAATGCCCGTCGCAAGTTGATGATGTCATAAATGTCAAGTGTGATCTATCCCTATGGAATTTATGGCATGCATGTGAAAATAAAAACAAACTTAATACTTCCTATGGTTAAAATGAGCATCAAATCAATATTTCAAATGTTTTTGTGTTTTGTTTTTTTGCACATGCATGCCATAAAAATTACACATGACATTTATGACATCATCAACTTGCGACAGGCATTTCCCCTACTGAGTGAAAGAGTAGCTATTTCTAGAAGAAATAAAATATTTAAGGTGTTTTTAATTTTACATTGTAGTTATAGAGGACAATTATAATGTATTAAGACATATTTGTCGTATTAGTCAGGGATCACTTTAAGACTATTTTTAACCCTACCAGTGCCAGCCCCTAGATGGCGCCAAAGAATGCCAGGCTTTCTCCCATAGGCGACTGCATTAGCATCCGGGGACTCACATTGCAGTGACGCGCGTGCTCACGTTCGTGCACGTCATGGAAAGGGCCCGGATGATAATGCTAACAGAATAGCTATTCCCATTTTGTCATTTTAAAGATCATTTTTAGGCGATTTCGCCGTAAATAAACCTCGCGCCACATCCCTAAAAACACAATCCAGAGATATGGGCCTCCAAAGATGTGGTTTTTCATTGGATTCGGCGGCGATTCGCGGCTACGTTCGCGGCTCACGGCCGGCATGGCTTCCCCAGGATTTGGACCACTGGATTTTAAATTTAGGCTCAGGCTTCAGAAGGCCTCGGATCATTTTATTCATTTCATTAAAAATCCCGAACATGTTCGGGATAGGCACACTGGACTACGTTCCGGAAGCGGCGCTGAACATTTGGTGAACATTGGGGGTCTCAAAAATGTATTTTAAACCATTTTTAATGGAATATATCGTCGGACCATGTAAAATGGCTAGCTGGCTAGCGTAGGACGAGCCAGGACCACCCACGACTCTACAAGCAGCTCAGTTTAAGTCAATTAATAAAAGAAAATTTGTTTTGGATTGAACATATCCCGAACATGTTCGGGATAGGCACAGAATGAGTTAATATATTGTATATACATGTTTTAGCAGTCATTTACCTTTATCAGCCATCAGCCACTACAGTACATGATTGTGCTGGGTTGTTTCCTTGCAGAAAGACACATCCCCTGGCAGTATTATGGATCTGTTCCACTGTTTATGTTATATTCTGTGAGTCTGTGAGGGGGGCCCTCCCCCTCCCCTCTCTGACAGGCATCAAACAGGTAACTGTCTTTCATCAATCAACTCGGTGCACAACCCCTTTGAAGTTCAAACGAAGCAATTAAGAACTCTGGTCGAGCTTAAGTTGTAAATGTATGTTTTGTATTAATAATCGAAATCTACAAAATAACCAACACTGTCTAAGGGAGAGGAGTAAAAAGGACAACATTTGCCTCTGAGATGTAGTGGAATAGAAGTGTAAAGTGCTAAGAAATTGACATAATCAAGTGAACTAAAAGCACAGTAGCCTACTTGAATAGATGTACTCAGCTACTTTCCAACCGTGCGTGCGTGCATGCGTGCGTGCGTGCGTGCGTGCGTGTGTGCGCGTGTGTGCGCGTGTGTGTGTGTGTGTGTGTGCGTGTGTGTGTGTGTGTGTGTGTGTGTGTCTGAACTTCTTCTTCTCTGCTCGTGTCAACGGCAGGGGGAAAATCAATCCAACCTCTCAAAGCATTGTAGGTCTTACAAGCTCCATGTCTTATGAAGTATCTCTGTAGGGGTCCTTTGTTCACGGCTCTCGCAGTGAACCTCTGCCCCCTACGCCTGCCCAGTACTAATCATGAACACATAGGAACGAACCGTCAGGGACCTGCAGAGAATGTTAGAGAGGCAGGGGCTGAAATTTCTAAAAGGGCCTTTTGGTGAAAACTTTGAAAACAGCCGACCTCCAAGCTCACAGCTTGGAGGTTACTTTGGTAATTGATACCACACTAAACTAAGCATAATAAATTCAATACTGGAGATGTGGCGTGTGTGTGCCCATCTTATGTTATTTCAACACAAGATGCTGCATTCAAGTTCAGGAGAGCTTGGACAAGGCAATTCTCTTGAATGCTGCCTTCAGGTATGGCATGGAAAGAGGGCATTTGCATTTCTTTCACCATAGTGGCATTCATGGTCTGGAGAGGGCACTTTATAAAGACAAATAAAAGGGCAGGGGCTCAAGCCCCCTTTGATGTCTATGTGTGCACGTGCCTGGGAGCCGTTACAGCATCTAGCATAACCCTTAGGGAGGAACGCAACCGATCATCAGTGATCATCTATAGCAAGGCACAGTGTGTTCTTTTTATTAATTGCTTTAATCTCAGATTCATTATGTTGAACCCCAGCGCATTTAGAGCTGTGAACATATCTGTGCTGCTCATGCCCGTCAGGGAGATGTTGTACTGTGGAAGGCTATTAATGAAGCTTGGGATGTGGAGCGCATTTTGCTCTACAGCATGGGTCGACGGGTCACTCTTGAAATAATGAAATGTGTTTAGAGTTTTAAATGAGTTTCAGTCAGACAAAGAGAAAGGCCTGGCACCGCTGCCGTAAAATGATCCAACCAGTGTTTTTATGGAGAACATTGGGTTAGAAGGGTTATTGGCTCTGCAACGCAATCACAAATTGTTCCTGTCTTTTCTCATTTAGATAATTTGACGATGATCTCTCATTTTGTTTTAAATAATTTATACTCCTAGGTTTGCATGTTTTGTAGCAAGGATCTCTTCTGTTTGTCTTAGGGCTGCAACTTTCTATTATCTTGTTACTTTTTCAATTAATCGAATGGGGGGGGGGGGGGGGGCATCAAATCTTTTCGTGATACCGTATATGGAGGATAATCTTTTTTACATTAACCACTTGAACTTGGGAACTTGTAGACCGGCTATTTTCGGGAAAGAGGTTTGCTGTGGAGGGGAAAAAAGAGCACAGCAAGTTCAGTGAAAGTATTAACATGAATCCAACATGATCCAGCGCTGTCAAACAAGCCTATGAAGCTATCTAATAGGGATTCATTATAGATTATATTATAAAACGATCAATTATTGATAACATTTTTCGTATGATCGACTAAATCAAATTGTTTGATTAACTGTTAGTTTCTGCTCAGAGTAGCATGTGTAGAAAGACAGGAAGCCAAGACTGTCAGTCAGGCTCAGCACCGTTGCGATTACACGGTCGACTCACTGACCGCTCATCCATCGCCGTGCCCCAGCCTGCCCTGCGTTGCTGCACTGAGTGAAATTGTCTTTTCTGTGAGCACCTCCTCCATGTGCCGGGCTGATTGCAGGTCAGCCATAGAATAGAATGTCACCGCTTTGATCCTGTTTGGAACGTCTGTTTCAACATGGGAAGTGAAGCCGTTGTATCCTCCAGGTATACGGTAGGCATCCTCCTCCATTTCCACTAGCCTCTGTAAAACTCACCATGCTGCCCAGAATTATTGAGAGATGAACTATTATTGATAGGACAGTAGACTGACAGGAAATGGGGGCAGAGATGGGGAGAGAAACGCGGCAAAGGTCGTCCGGATCGGGAATCGAAACGGCGACGCTGCCAGGCATCCATGCCTATGTGGCAATGCCTAAGTGTTATGCGCCTGAACCAGTAGTCCAGCGGACGCCCCAAATCTTGCATTTTTTAAAACAATTTGATCAACATTTTTACAAAATTTGTTGCGACCGTCAGGTCGCAGTAACTATCAAAACCTCCACCGGCTGTCTGTCTGTCCGTCAGTCAGTCAGTCAGTCAGTCAGTCAGTCAGTCAGTCAGTCTGTCTGTCTGTCTGTCTGTCACGTCATGTCACGTCACGTCACGTCACGTCACGTCACGTCACGTCACACTTTTGCCCTACTCATATCTCCGCCAT
>NC_137811.1:27886136-27891136 GCF_963921795.1 Nannobrachium achirus
GGGCGACAGCAGTCGGGGTTGCCATGGTGACCCCGTTCCCAGGATGACTGGGAGTTGGGTGGTGGCGGTGAGGAGGAGCAGAAGAGAGAGGGAGAGGAGGAGAGAGAGGAGACAGAGAGACACAGAGCGTCTCTCTCTCCCTTCTCTGCCCTGGCTGCCCTCGGCCACTCCCCGGCCTCCCTCTTTCTCCTCTTGGCCTTTCTGCGCCTCCTCCTCATGGCCGTCCTCTGACCCCCTCTCCTCTTCTTCCTCCTCTTCCTCTTCTCCACCCTCTCCCCGTCCTCCTCTCCCCCGCCAGAGGTGGCGAGGACGGAGGAGATGGAAGAGACGGAGGAGACAGCGGATATGACGCTCCTCATCCTGCACCGTCCTCCTCCCGGACGCAGGCGCCCGCTCTCTCCCTTCTCCCTCCTCTCTCCCTTCTCCTTCCTTTTTCGGCCCGCTCGTCCCTTTATCGCTGCGCGTTTTCTGTCCTTTTCGCCTGTCACTTCTGGAGCGCCCACACGCTGCTGCTGATGTGTGCATGTGCACGCGCGTCCCGCCTCTCTCCCCCGCTCACACCTGTCCGTGTTGCTGCCGGTGCCGCCGCGAGCGCCGCAGACTGCAGCCTGTAATTGACTATTCCTCCAGTCCGTGACAGCTCTCCCCGTCTCCCCGCTCTCCCCCGCGCCTCCTAATCCGTCTCCCCGTTCATCCGGGGAGCCGGCCTTCCCGTTCGACTCGTTCGACCCGCGGGGGTCGGACCTGTGGCCTCTTTGTCCCAGTGGCGGCCCCCCTGTCGACCCCGATGACGGATGGTCACCGCGCTGGTCTGACGCTCCCAGCTCCTCCGTCTGGCGCTCTCCACCGCCCAGACAGGACGACGTGGGAGCTGCTGGCGTGTGGATGTGGACGTGGGAACTATCCTCTGACAGGGGAAGGTGTTGGAGGTCTGATGGGAGCTGGCTGCACCGGGAAGGGGTCATTAGACCTGTGTGAGTGGCTGGACTGGTGTGACTGGTGGGATTGGTGGGACTCGGGTGACTGATTAAAGTGATGTGCCTGGTGGGATTGGTTAGAGGGGTGTGAATGGTGGGATTGGTTACAACTGTGTGATTGGATGGATTTGTTAGAGGGGTGGTTGGATTGGCTACAGCGGTCTGACTGGTGGGATTGGTTACAGTGGCGTGACAGGTTGGATTGGCTAGAGGGGTTTGACCGGTGCAACCGGCGGGGGGCTGGGACGGGCGGAGGGGGTTGGCGCTGTAGGAGACGCGCGGTTCCGACTCGGTGAAGCTCAGCAGGCGGAGCGGCCACTTCAGGCTGCCTGCGCCGTCCTTAGCCAGCACGCGCACGTACCTCCCCTCCTCCCCCTCCCCCTCCGCCTCGCTGTCCTGCTTTCTCTCTGTCTGTGCGTGGCAGAGTGTGTGAGTCCTCTGTCCTGTCGTTTGCTCCTGTGACACAGGAGAGGAAGCAGATAGTTCCTGCTCGGTCGGATGAGCAGGAGGCGAGACGGCCTCCTCTTCCCCGCCGCCCCTCTCCCTCTCTCCCAGAGTCGCGCTGCTGTCGTCCTCCTCGCCATGGGGCGGAGGCTGGTGCCGTAGACCGACGCCACGCTTCCCGCCCCTCCCCTCCTCCTCCTCTTCTTCCTCTTCGATGTCCTCCATTATGCCCTTTCTTCTTTCCCTCATGCGCGCTCTCCTCTCCCTCTCCTCCTCCTCTTCTTGCAGGTCGGAGAAGACGGAGGCGGAGGGCTCCAGCCGGGGCCCCCTGCGGGAGAAGCAGAAGGAGACGCCCAGCCGCCCTCCTCCTCCTCCGTCTCTCCCCCGTCCGGGGAACACTGCCTGAGGGGGACAGGGGCCCGGGCCAGCCTGGGGGGAGGCCCGTCACAGTTATTACATACTCGTCTAATCGCAATTATTTGACATAAACGCAATTATTTGACATAATCGCAATTATTTTGCCTTAGGCGTTTCCATGTTGAAACATTTTCATATATTTTCAAACATTTTCAAAAATAGTGGAAATAGCAGATCTACACGGTCACAACGCATCGTGATTGTGAGCTTTCTTTGTATATTTAGGTTATGTGTCATACTGTATTTGCCATGTGCAACTTCTAAGCCGTAAAAGCCAAACGGAATTGTAATTGTCAACGACAAAAACACGATGCAATTATTTCAGTGACCAATAATGGTCATGTAAAATAATCGTGACTGCCCTACCTGGGGGTCCGCGTCGGGCAGACATGGAGCCGGGGAGCCGGTGCCGTCCGGAGACGAGGAGGAATGTTGTGGTTCAGTGCGGAGCTCAGGATGCGAGGCAGGCGTGTGCGGTGGCGGGTGGCGAGCTTCTACACGCGAGGGGATGAGCGGGAGCGTCCCGGCCTGGCTAGGAGGGGTTCTCTGGGAGCGGGGGCAGGGCAGAGGCCCGTCCCCGGGGCTCTGGTCCCTCCGCTCGCTGCCTCTGGCCTGGAGGGGCTGCAGGCCATCGGCTGGCCCCAGGCCCCTCACACCACAGGTGCCGCCTGGAGCCCTGCAGCGTGATGAGACAACAGGGACGACACACAGGACCATTCAGTTGAACATTTACATTATAGATGACTTAAAGCACTGTTTCTCAAACAGTGGGTTGCGACCCATTTGTGGGTCACGGACCGGATTATTATGGGTCTCGAATCCCATTTTCTTTTCCTACAAAAAATAAACTATATTTCAAAAGATGGAAAACCTTTTGAAATTATCATTTTATTTTTTAGAAATTAAAAAAAATAAGAATTGTATACATTTTCAAACAAACAAGCAAATACATCTAAGAAATTCCATAGCTTGTAGATCTGCTATTTCCACTAGTTTGGGTACCGGGCGAATGTCTAATTTCTCTTTTGGGTCACAGGCTAAAAAGTTTGGGAACCACTGACTTAAAGGACCATAATGGTGGTCTGGCATGTTTAGCGTTGAAAACAGCAATCTACAAGCTCAGTTATGAGTTTGTAGAAGGGCTATTTTCGGCAAAGAGATTTGGTGTAGAGGGAAATACTAATGGACCTAGTAGAGAGCCCTGGAGTAGCCCAGTCAACTAAGTGGTTAAGTGGTATATGACACACGGTGTACTTGACATAACTTATCATTTAATTGTTTTCAAAAGCCAAGCTCAAAATATATGGTCCCTGGAGAAAAGATGATTTAAGAACTGAATTGAAATGTCTTATGACTGACTTATTAAATACACAATTTACATTCACCCAAGATTGACTTTAAGCTCAATGTTTTAATGACGTTTGATGTAAAAATAGAGCCATCACCAGGAAAAATGATCTATGTTCATGTGTGACATAATGGCTGTGAAATTGTAAAACGATTCAGTTTAATTCAACTCAGCTCAGCCCAAGTTGTATATACGCCATTGAACTCATCTTCATTTGTCTGGCACAGGGCAATATGACGACTGTGTGAGATATTGTGAACAAGGTACTTCAATAACTTCATACTTCATCGTTTCCACTCATTACCTTTGATATTGACTAAATCGTGACCATTTCAACAAAAAAACGTCCCAGCAATAAAAATATAAGACCCAAACAGGTGATGGAGGGTGCCAAAAGCTATGAAAACCACTGCATGAAATTGGGTGTTTCGTAGCGCAGCAATTCACATGGCATAATCCCCCTGATTATAGGAGTGTACGCTTGGTTGCACATAATTGCAATGAAGTCAATGATGAGGTACTCTGATGTTTTTTATGCCAATTGTTTGGATTGCCTTAGCTGTGAGAAG
This sequence comes from Nannobrachium achirus, assembly GCF_963921795.1. Taxonomy (NCBI): domain Eukaryota; kingdom Metazoa; phylum Chordata; class Actinopteri; order Myctophiformes; family Myctophidae; genus Nannobrachium; species Nannobrachium achirus. Next base: position 27,889,892 of record NC_137811.1, read on the forward strand.
CTGCAGGCAAATCTCAGCTACTGTATGATTAAGCTGCGATGGGAAGCTGTCGTGTTGTTGTTTTGCTTCTTTCATGTCATTCTTATTCACATCTTACAACCACTTACAACCTGGTGTTCATATTTTGGTCGTTATAAGTGAAGATATTCAAACATTTTCAAACGTTTTCGTAAATAGCGAATCAACGTTTTTGTTGTACAACAGAGTGTGGCTCAGTAGGTAACTCGGCCGCTTCGGAATCTGATGGTTCCCTTGTTTCAATAGAGTTCAGGAGGAGGCACGCACATCCCACAAAAAGTTTCAAGTGCTGGACAAAAATACGTACTTAGGAGGAGGAGGAAAGTCCACACACTGATTCGTAGCTCCAGGAATGGTATTTTATTTCATTAAGAAGGACAACGTTTCGACCTCTGTCGAGGTCTTCATCAGGTCTCGAGACCTGATGAAGACCTCGACAGAGGTCGAAACGTTCGAGACCTGATGAAGACCTCGACAGAGGTCGAAACGTTGTCCTTCTTAATGAAATAAAATACCATTCCTGGAGCTACGAATCAGTGTGCGGACTTTCCTCCTCCTCCCTTGTTTCAATCCCAGGGTCATTGACAAAGTGTCCTTGAGCAAGACATTGAACCCCTTACTGCTCCCAATGATCAGGTTGGCAGTGTTGTACCCGAACGCGTTCAAAGAACGATCGTTCATGAACACGCTCATATTTTGGGCGAACGTGAACTGAACGTAATTGTTTTCGCTTGATGAACGATATTGTCGAACGCGGTCATTCTGACGCCCGTGAACGACGTTCGTCGGCGTTCGTCGGCCGTTCATGCGGCGGTCCGCGCCTCCGCGGTCGTCTGTCCTCTGCTCCTCTCGTCTCTCTTTTCATTCACATGCTCCAATAGTAGGCACTGCACGCAGCTCCTCGTGAACGTTCCTCCGTTGATATGCGGTGCTGTCTGCACTCTGCTGCTGCACTGTGAATCTCCTCCTCGTCTCGCAAGCCTGACTGACTATACTTTGTCCTATGTGTGTTGCACGGCGAAAATAGCTGATCTGCAAGCTCACAACGCGTCGCATCCACGAGACAACGTGAGCTTGTAGATCAGCTACTTTAACCAACGCGGAAACATGCTGTGCACGAGAAACGTCTGCCTTCTAGTGGGGTTCCTTGTACATGTAATTTTTTGTTTTTTTTCTAGTGGGGTTCCTTGTACATGTAATTTTTTGTTTTTATTTCAAATGTGTGTT
>NC_137811.1:27893636-27901136 GCF_963921795.1 Nannobrachium achirus
AAGACAGATGTTATTCTTCTGCTCAAATCCCAGTGGCCAATCAGATTCCACTCAGCCTAGCAGCCACACAAAGCTGGATATTTCGGCCATGGAAATGGATATTTTTGAAACCGGATAAATAAGTGAAGACATTGAAACATATTCGATTCACTGGATCCGTGTAGACATGGAACACGGATATCTCTGAAGATTTTACTGTGTGTGTGCTTGTCCCCCTAGTGGACGTCTGGGGACTCCAATTATTTTAGACCTAGATATCTTTGTCGTGTGGACCTAGAGATATTTTTCTATGTGGATATCTGAAAAAATATGAAATATCCAGCTCTGTCTGGCCTAGGCCTGAATGTATCTCCCAGCAACTGTTTTGTGCGCTGTTTTGTGTAACCTGTAATTTGTGTACTTGTGAGCTGACTAGTGATTTAGAATAAAACTTTTGCTGCGCTTGATTGTAACGTATAAATGATTATTCTACATAGGCTACACACATTTATATTGTTTAGTTTTGTTAGGGACATCAGTAGCCCATTTGTCTTTTGTTTCACTTTTGCTGAGGTAATTCATCATTTGTTCTCTAGTTTGGTTTTGTTGTTGTCGGTCCTCCCCGCTGGAGAATTTGTAATCCTTTCAAAGATAATAAAAGAAAATATGGAAAAGGTAATGTGTTTGGACGGCGGTTCTTAGGAAGTTGCTTTCAGTTCCTTTCTCCATAGGCCGGGCATAACAAACATATGTACACAAAGCTATTGCTATGGAGTGGTTGTTCAGGGGGTGTTCAGTAACAGGCAGGGACGTGCAGAGAATGTTAGAGAGGCAGGGGCTGACGTTTCTAAAAGGGCCTTTTTAGTGAAAATATCAAAAATAGCAGACCTCCAAAGCTTGGAGGTCAGCTATTTTCGGTGCTTGATACCACACTGAACTAAGCATTATCAAGTCAATACTGGAGATGTTGCATAATGCATACAGCATGGATTTCTACACAGAGTGGGTAATTCTCTCAACATAAGACGCTGCATTCAAGTACAGGAGAGTTTGGACAAGGCAATTCTCTTGAATGCTGCCTTCAGGTATGGCATGGAAAAGGGGAAATTTGCATCTCTTTTGATCATAGTGAAAACTGCATTCATAGTCTGGAGAGTGCACTTTTTACAGACGGATAAAAGGGCAGGGGCTCAAGCCCCCTTTGATGTCTATGTGTGCACGTGCCTGATAACAGGGGTCTGTCTCCATGTCTCTCCAGCTCTTTAGTTAACAGAAAAAGCATTTTCAGGGCGGTATACCAATTTGATCCAATTCAGGAGATTAGAGAACTAATACAGGGCTCAGGATAAACAAGTGAAATTGGTAGTAATGACACAAAGAAATAAGCAGAGCAGATACAATTGGAACTGTCTGGAACACTATATAGAATTGAATCTGATAAATGGGTAACTCTCTCATGATTGGCTGAAAATGTATTTTCGGTATTATTAGAGAGCTGGAGAGATGGCAAGACCCCTGTTACCGAACAAACACTCAATGATTACTATCCGAATAACGCTTTAACCTTTTAACAAAATTTTTTTTTGTTTTAACCAAAGAATACACCTACACACTATGGAAAAAATTGTGGAGTTACTGCATTTGCCTCCTGCCAGCGTGCACAAGAAATGTGGCGCTGATAGAGTGGTTTGCAAGATTAACTGATTGTCTGACACGCACGCAAGCAGCCAAGCACGCACGCACGCACGCACGCACGCATGCACACACACGATAGCATCACTATTCAGGGTTCGCCTCATCTGCACACAAGCACATAATGCATGAGTGTGTATTACATAATAATAGTGCATGCATGGCCTACATCTTACATCATGTCTGCCATCCACTCACACAATGAAGCCGACAGGAAGGAGATGTGATGACATTCCAAGCATCCAGAATAATGGGTAATTAGTATAGGCTCCTCTCCAGGACCTCACACTGTTAGATTCCAACCCGCTGCCTCTGTGTCAGGGACCTATGCAGTACAATGTGTTTCTGAAAACCTTTGAATTTCAATGATCCACCTAAAACTGAGAGTATATCGTCGTTGTCGGGTGGGAACCTTGTATGTCCAAAAGCGTTCGTTTTGTATTTATCATTTAAAAAATGAACTGAACTAGTGAAAACAGACACAACGCCTCGCACCACGAGGCGTTGTGTGCTTGTAGATCAGCTGTTTTCACTACTTTTGTATGACGGCTTTGTATGATGAAGCAGGACTTTATTTTGCGGGGGAAAAAAATGAAACTTGGAGATACAAGGTTTCTGCCCGACAGTGACATTATCATTGCTGTCGGGTGTTGTCGGGTTTGGGCCTTGTATGTCCAAAACTGTTGTGTGCTTGTAGATCTGCTATTTTCACTAGTTTTGGTTGACAGACTTGCACGATGAAGCAGGGCTTTACTTGACGAAAAAACACACACATGTGAAACTTGGAGATACGAGGCTTCTGCCCGACAGTGACGATATACATTTGTAGAAGATGTGTCATGATTATCTAATCTTGGTGATGCCTCATTCATACAGGCTGATGAATGGTAAATGGTGCATTTATATAGTGCTTTTATCCAAAGTGCTTTACATAGATTGTGCATTTACATTCACCCATTGGTGCTGAAAACTCGTCCTCGTGTTGAAAAAGAATTACGTCGCTTCACCGACTCGTTATAATTGCGTTCAGTGTGCGTATGTACTCATAACACAAACAGCTGTTTAAATGAATGCAAATTAATCGTACGGAATGAACGCTCCCGGTTTGTATAGACCTTACATTTCAAGGACCACCATGACTCTGAAAGTGTACAAATGGAGCCAAATGTAAGGGTCCATTTGGTTCCATTTGTACACTTAAGAGTTACATTCTCGATGAATTGAAGGCCTTAATGGAAATAAGCCCTTAGGGTTTTTTTTGGGTTATCCTTTTAACATCCATTTGTATAAATCTGTACCACAGTACCTTTTTTTACAAACTGTTAAGTACTCAGTAAATCAATCATTCACAGACAGACAGACGGACGGACGGACGGACGGACGGACGGACGGACGGACGGACGGACGGACGTCCATTTGAGACCCCCACCTTGACAACCACTGCCTAAGTATACTAGTAAGACACCTCAGGGTGACTTGCGACCTCAGGGTGACATTCTTGGCCATCTGGCCAACCACAGCGTTTCTCTGGTGATTCTAGTTGTTGTCATTCTGGGGGGAGTTTGTTCATGTTTTTGTGAGGGTATCAACCCTAGGAGACACGGGGAGAACATGCAAACTCCACACAGAAAGGCCCTATCGCCAACCCCACCTAGGGTGTGGGCGCTGATGACGCGGAGGGAGGAACACGCCGCCCATATATGTTCTTAATATTTATAACATAATATCCTTAATAATGTCGTTAATATTGACAATATAGGAATCTCCATATATGGGTATAAAACCTATGTAAGTAATGCCAAGCAGGGCCTTGGTGAGTTAGGTCCTTGGTTTGATGCCTGTGGATCTCCATATATGGGCATAAGGGGGTATCCTAACATTCTCATTTTCGGCCTGGGATTTATGACATCAGAAATCTCCATGTGGGCATAACAGTTTTTTTCTTTTTCTGGGAATGACCATATATGGACTTTTTATTTAATGTTATCCTTTATTATTAATAATATGTATCCATATACATACAATATATGTTATGCCCATACATGGAGATGAGCATAAAAAAAGTATGTTAATTAGTAATGCCAAGCAGGGCCTTGGTTTGATGCCTGTGGATCTCCATATATGGGCCATAGGCCTATATGGTACCCTAACATTCTCATTTTCGACCTGTGACATCAGAAATCTCCATGTATGGACATAAAAGTTATTTTTTTATTTTTCTGGGAATGACCATATATGGACCTTTATACCCTGAGAAATCTCGTAGCTTGTCTATGACTGTCAGTACAGGAAGTGATGTCACGTTTTTATGCCCATATATGAGTCATTCTGTACCACATCACTGTGACTCACTGACATCACACTGACATCACATCCTGTACAGAAGACAGACAGACAGACAGTCAGACAGACAGACAGACAGACAGACAGACAGACAAGCTACGAGGTTTTTCAGGGTATAATGCAACCTTCGGTCGCAACAAGACATGATGTAATGTCTTTGAGTCTGCTTTAGTGAAGCCTCATAGACCTCATGAGGGGTGAAATGGCTGTAGAAAACACAAACAAGCACTCTGAGTCTGTATATAACGCAGTTTGCCGGGTGCACTGCTCACGAAGACTCACAGTAAGTATAGCCAGTGGTGGAAAAAGTACTCACGTTAACTCATGTTAAACTAAAAGTATTAAAGAAATACTATTACAAGTAAAAGTCTGGAATTTACAATGTACTAGTATCGTCATCAAAATGTACTTAGAGTACCAAAAGTAAAAGTATACTCATTGTGCAGAATAATTGTAGTGAGGTAAAAGTATAATATTTGCCTCTGAGATGTAATGGAGTACAAGTAAAAGTACAGAACACTGGAAAGTACAAATACCTCAAAATTGTACTTGTACTGTACTTAGTTACTTTACACCACTGGTGTCCTTCTGGTGCTTTTCATTCACAGGCGCACGCCCAGCCTTCCTCAGCGTGTAGCAAGCTGAGATGACTGACATCACGTAAGAAAATAACAAGTACTGCATCTGAACCCATCACACTGACCTACTGTACACACACCCACACACTCACGCACGCACGCACGCACGCACGCACGCACGCACGCACGCACGCACGCACGCACGCACGCACAAAATCCCTTACTGAATGCTTCTGTGCAGTGTATGTGTGTGCTTGCGTTCGTGCGTTTGTTGATGTGAACCATCTGCTTGTGACAGCAGGAATGTCAGAGAAATTGTGATTCATATACCTTTCTTTTTGTGATACACCTGAATTTATTCAATGTAACTAAATAATGCTTGCTTGGCAGCTCTCTCTCTCTCTCTCTCTCTCGCTCTTTCTCTCTTTTTCTCTTTCTCTCTCTCTCTCTCTCTCTCTCTCTCTCTCTCTCTCTCTCTCTCTCTCTCTCTGTGGATGTGTGTGCGTGCCCAAAGCTATAAAAGACGACAAAGGAGTTTGTAAATAGCAGGATTAGCAAGCCACCATCCCCAGCCCCCTCTCTCATCCTCATAATCATCCTACTGCCTCGTCTCTATGTGCGTCCATGGCAGTTTGATGTGTTGACCTTGTGTTGATGTTGTGTTGGCTGTGTTGTGAAGAAGTGTTGACGAAGATCAGGGGTCTGTACTCGGCTCCCTCCTTTTTCGCCCTCTACACCACCAGGTCCCATGGTTCTGTCGGTGACGGGTTTCCATTCCGAACACCAGGTTAGCATTCACCAGCATCGGCAGGTTAGCATTCACCAGCATCGTTTTACTGAGGTTAGTGTTAGGGTTAAGGTTAGGTTTAGGTCAGACATGGGCAACTGGCGGCCCGGGGGCCACATGCGGCCCCCACCTTCACTCAGTGTGGCCCTCAAGTTAATATCAGAATACTGATATATTATTGGTTTCAGCTGTTACAATTCCAAACATGCAAACATGACCCGCTTTAACTACTTCAGTCTATATTAGTAGCCTGGTATAGTAGTATTAAAATTTCCAACATATTTGTATTTAAGTCCATAAAGTTAACAACTAAATGCATTTCACATTAAATCAAAATGTTACATTTCAGGATTCCAATTAAAAAATAACAACAAATAATTCAGGATTCCAATTCAAAAGAAGCAAAAATAGCCGATCTACAAGCTTGTAGATTTGCTATTTTTGCTTCTTTGTATGAAATATTAGTAGAATGACAAAGTACACTATGTCGTACTTTGTGCATTGAGGCCCTCTGGAGTGAGTGTGGAAATATAGTGGCCCTCTCCATCATTAAAGTTGCCCACCCTTGGTTTTTAGGTGGTCGGAATAGCAATGTGTCGCAGAGTGCCGTCACCACCCTCCCTCTGCCACACTGGTTGAAGATACTGTCCCTTTCTCAGTTCACAGTGTGTATACATGCTCCATTCCTTTCCTCGCCTCCTTTCCTTGCATCTTAGTCACTCCCATCTCAGATGTGAGCAGAGGAGTCAAGGAAGAGACACAAGGAGACAGGAGTCTGATGCGGCACAGCTGCATCATCTGTTCATTGTTTTGCTAATAGCCTGTACGTGTGCAGCCCATTCTCACCCCCTCTGCTTCACCATCCCGACGCATTCCCAACTCGCTTTCTGCTTCACCCGTGTGATGCTTTGGAGCGTTTACAGCGTCTACGGTCAGACGAGAACGGAATGAGAATGGAGAGTCTTAGTACGCATGCGCCGACATGTGTTTACTGGAATATTTCCAGTCACGGGGAATCGAACCCCGGTCTCAGATCAAACCAAACACATGGACCGATCAACAGCAATTATGAAGGACCGAAAGTTTGAGTTTGAAAAGACTTGTGCAACGTGTGAATCCTCACTGATACACTCTGGCAAGCCTCCTCTCTCCCAAATCCTCTCTCCTCGACATGCATTTTAGGAATTTAAATGACCTGAGACCTCAGCTGAGATCGATTTCTGGGTCAATAGGAGGATGGAGAGGAGAGGAGGACGACGCACGACTTGTTTTCTTGGAAGACGATTCTCATGTTCTTCTCAAAGTTGAAAGGAGATACTTCATTATTTCCATAGAGAAGTCAGCAACCCAATCACCTGAACCCCAGCATCCATATCGTTGTTGTCGGGTGGAAACCTTGCACCGGTATGTCCAAAACCGTTCGTTTTGTATTTATCATTTTAAAAATGATTTAAAACTATAGTGAAAATAGCCGAACTCACGGCGCGAGGCGTTGTGTGCTTGTAGATCTGCTATTTTCACTAGTTTTTTGCGACAGTCTTGTATGATGAAGCAGGGCTTTAGTTTACAAATGAACGTACAAATTTGAAACTTGGAGATACAAGGTTTCTGCCCGACAGTGACGATATTCAAGCAGGAACATGAGCCAGATCTATCAGGATACAACATGTCAAGAAGAGCCGATTGCGTTGATGCTGTTGACGTGGGTCTCTTGTGCTTCAGCCATTCCCCTAAATGGATATCGGGGCCCTCAGAAAGGACATGATACTAACAACAGTTGGTCTCCTAATTCAAGACAGAACCCAAATAAAATACTGGGGCACTCGATTCAGTTCGGTGCTCTAATAAGGTGCAAACAAACGAGAGAAAGACTAATGTTATGACACACAGTGTTCTTCAGAATTAAACCCTTTTGACTCTGAATATGCGGTGTGTTGAATCGTCAGTCCTTGGTTTGTTTGTTTGCAACTTATTAAAGCACTAAACCTAATCAAGCGCTCCGGTATTTTCTTTGGCTTCAGTCATTAAGAAAATGGCAATAGAAGTAGAACTTCATGTTGTGTTGGCATTGTTTTAACAGTGTGTGTGTGTGTGTGTGTGTGTGTGTGTGTGTGTGTGTGT
>NC_137811.1:27906136-27921136 GCF_963921795.1 Nannobrachium achirus
TCCCTTTACTGACCAGTGAAGGCCATGTTATGGGGTTATATTTAGGACAATTCAAATTCGTATTCGTACTTTGCCTTTTTTTTTACTCGTAAACATTTTTACCAAAAAAACTATACGTAAACAAATTAATTGGAAAAAAATATCCGTAAAAAAAAAAAAAGTATGAATGTTTTTGGGGAAGCTGCAGTGATTATAATGCCAAAACAAAAAAACAAGACAAAATACGAATATTTTCTTACTGATTTACGAGTTGTTTTGTTGGTTACTTCATCACGAATGCTTTCATCATCTCACGCACACGAATCTGTATGACGCACACGAATGCATGCATGGAATGAATACGGCCAATAATCACGTGATCGGCAGAGAGCCAATGGGGGTGCGGCCTTTCCACTAGCCAATCATAATTCTCCATTGTTGGCAGCGGTTGCCATGTCTGGTAAAAGTGAGTAATCTCTGCTTTCTGTTGTTTATGGGAAACGTATGTAACTAACTATGCTACAGTCTTCACAGCAGAGCCGACAGAGAAAGGTAAGATAACGTCGCTATTATTATCATAAAATACAGCAATCTATCTAATAAAACGTTTGTTAAATGTGCTTAGCAGTAGTGTCTTTTAGGGTTTAGTCCGGGGTCTTTATTTGATGTAAAGAAAGTTTAATATTAACGCTAGCCTCATTAGCATCTTAGCTCCGTCTATAATAGGCTACTACATCATCAGACTGCTGGTTCTCTAAGTGGGGTCCGGGGACCCCCAGGGAGTTCCAGGGGGTCCCCAGCTAAATTATAGTTAGGAACCAAATGGACCCTTAGGGGTATGTAACTGTACAAATCATTTGGTTCCATGTGTACACTCTGAGTTATGCTAACGTATGATTTTACAATATAAGTTGGGGTCTCAGAGATACAAATGCTATTAAATGGGGGGTCAGTAGCCTAATGGATGTCAAACTGGGGGTCCTTGAAATTAAAATGGTTGGGAATCACTGCTAGAGCCGTAAAAATGTTCTCTTATGGGGTCACTGGCCTAAATGGGGGTCAGTGGGAATGTGGGATAATACAAGTCAATTCTTATTACCTCTTATTAATTTGGTGATTATCAAACGAGTATATGGGGACCAAACAATCTGTACAAATAGAGTAAAAATCCTCAATGTTAATTTCAATCTGAGTGTAGACCTTTACAGGTTCATTTGGTTAAATGTATTCTTTAATTCAAGTAAAAATAGTCTACACAGTACATGTTATAAACAACTTTACTTTTGACTAAGTCCAGTTTCATTAACATTGTAAAATGATAGCTATAGTAACAGTAAATATCTGTTCTTACCATACATAAAAATACATTTAATAATATACATAGTCTTGTCTTGGGTACATTTATTTTTCTTTCAGGAACTGTGATGACATGGACCACATCAGCCGATCAGGGTTCCGATGGCAGGATGTAGCAGCAATCAGATTTGAGAATTCAACCTCTTGAAAGAGCTCCAAGAAGGAACAACAAACTTTCTGTGGTCCTTCGTGGTGAGGGAGGTTGACGACTGTTTGGTTCAGGAAAACTCACACCCCTGTACTTTATTGGGAAGGAAACTATTGATTCTATTCACAACACACATTTGTCTTTGCCTATTCTATAGCTACACCTACATTATTCAGAACCTTATTCAATTTAATTTACAATATGCAAACAAAATCCGCCCAAAATACAATACTCTACATTCTATTGTTTTCCTAAATAAAAGGCCAATTGCATGTGAAATGATATTGCTTGTATTGTCTGAATACATTTGAATAAAGCTGATACAAGACTACATTCTATTGTTTTCCTAAATAAAAGGCTAATTGCCTGTGAAATGATATTGCCTGTATTGTCTGAATGCATTTGAATAAAGCTGATATAATTCACAAGACGTAAACATGTCATGACTCATGTGTTTTAATCGAAAAAGATGAACATGGTTAGTAGTACAGAATATCGTCGCTGTCCAATGAAAACCACGTAAGTCCATTATTATGGATTTTTACTTTTCATCATAGTTGGATTACATTCACTCTCCTCTCTCTGCTAGTATCAGCTGGTGTGTAAATGGCCAATGGAAAGTTGTTTTATTGACCAAGCTATTTAACACGCATCACCATTGGATGTTTGACATGTCCCTCAAACCGCGTATGTAATGGGCGGGGAGATACGCTGAAACAGTAATCACCATTGGATGTGGGACCTGTCCATCACACCGCGTATCCAACAGCCAACGGAGATACGCTCCGAAACGACATCACCATTGGATGTTCAACCTGTCCATCACACTACGCGTATCTAACCGCGGAAGAAGGACTGGAGGAGGGGAATGATTCAGAGCAACAAACTTTTTCTTCACTAAACGACACGGAATTCGACATTATTACAAGGTAAAGTATCACCAAATGTCTTGTTGAGAACTGTATGCTTAGGTTATACCAACGATCATGTTCACGATTGTGCTTGGCGTCGTGTGAATTGTTATTATTCAAGGAAAGTATTGTTCTCTGATGTTTGTGTTGTCTGTTTGTTCTCTGAACAAGCAGCGTCGTACACTGATTTTGCTTCAAACATGGTTCGCCTCTGTCAACCCACCGCAACTGGCGTTATCGATCAAATAATTTGCCATGTGGTTTTCCATTTACCTTTACCTTATACCTTACATTAAGCTGCCAGCACAACAACTTCTATGGAGTGTCCATGGAACCAAATGGACCCTTTACGGGTCCATAAAGGGTCCATTTGGTTCCATCTGGACACAAACGTACCATTACATTAAGCTGCCAGCACAACAACTTCTATGGAGTGTCAATGGAACCAAATGGACCCTTAACGGGTCCATAAAGGGTCCATTTGGTTCCATCTGGACAAAAACGTACCATTACGTGTGGTAAAAGTACTCAAATGTTTTTACTTTAAGTACAAATATCAATAATGTAATGTAGAAATACTCTGTTACAAGTAAAAGTCTGGAATTCAAAATGTACTTGATAAAATGGCTAAAGTGTTGGCATCAAAATGTACTTAAAGTGCCAAAAGTAAAAGTACTCTATGCAGAATGTCCCATTTCAAATATTTTGAAAATGGCAGATCTACATGCTCACAATGTGTCGCACTGTGAGCTTGCATTGGAGTAAAAGTACTCCAAAGGCACTCAGCTTGTTGTGTATTAAAGTACAATAATTTTGATCTGTGATATAGAAGAGTACAAGTATTGGAAATTGGAAATAATTCAGCTTGTAGTGGAGTAAAAGTAAAATATTTGGATCTGAGATATAGTGGATTAAAAGTATTGGAAATTGATAATACTCTAGTCAAGTACAAATACCTCAATATTGTACTCAAGTACAGTACTTAAGAAAATGTACTTAATTACTTTACACCATTGTGTTACCCTTGATTTTAACCCTGTATTCTCCTTTTATTTTCAGTATAACATTTCAGGATGATGTATTCTATGGAGGAGCTGTGTGCTTTGGTTAGCGTCAAGTATGTCAGGGGCAGACATGACGAGGCAGAGACTGTACTAGAGAGCAGTGAAAGCAGCGAAGAAGGTTTGTGCGATAAAAAAAAATAGAAAGAAAAATAGGAATAAGTCAGCTCAGTTTAATGATGTGTGTAGTGATTCTGGCTGTGGTGCAACTTGTGTGATTAATTTGGAAATCAAAGTGTTTTAATCATGAATTACAATAATTAGCTGCTGTATTCAGTGTTCTAATGATAATCTGTATCTTTCCAAGATGCACTTGATTGTGACCAAGTTGATGCTGCCAGTGCTGGGTCAGCTGTTTTGATTCAATCTGGGAGTGAAGGTATGTGGTGTGGTGTGTTATGAATTATAGTGCATAGAAACACATATGTGTGGTTTTGTATTGTACCTGCTGTCCTAGTTACAAATCCCTAAACATGCACTAAGTACCCATTTTGAATTGTTGCTGTACTAGTTTCAAACATAGTATTATTACCTTAACACAAATTGTTAATCAGTATCTGCTGTAGTATCACAATCTTAAAAAGTAGCCATTTCATTAATTCGTGTGACCTTTTTCCCCTTTCAGCAGGAGAAGCAGCAGGAGAAGCAGTTGTGGAGGACTCATCAATTGAGGAGATTGAAGGTTTGTCTTTGTCGCACGCACACACACCCACTGAGAGAGAAGTAAGGTTTGTGGTAAAACAGATTAAGGGCAAAGGATGCAACATCTTGGCAATGTAATTTCTACTTTGCATTCACTGTACATTGTGTTCCTCTTATGTTTTTACCAGATGAGCTTGATTCATCATGGAACCTTAAATTAGAGTTGGATAATCCTGGTGCTGCTGAATCTGGATATGAAGGTAATATTAATAGCTGTATAGAGTCTTTCATACAAAAACATGACGCACACATGTGACACTTTGCATTATTGTCAATGCTGCATGTTTTCTATTTGACATTCAGTCTCTTCTCTTTTTCTGCAGCAGAAGTTGTTGCGCCTCACTCAAATGAGGGAGGCGAAGAAGGAATTGAGGATGACTACTTAAGTGGGGAAGAAGAAGGTTGGTGTAAAACTAACAAGTGCCAGGGAACCGAGGCTATTGGCCAGAGCAAAGCCTGACACTGAATTGCAGGTGTGTTAACATTGCATTCATTTTGTTTCTTTCTTTCCCAGATCCACTCGACCACTAACCCTAACATCTAAACGTGACCAACATGGTGATTCTTCTGGTGCTGCTGAATCTGGATATGAAGGTATTATTATTAATAATCACTGTAATAAACACAAATAGTGACTGCTGAATGTTGCATTTTCATTTTTTTCCTTCAGAATCATACTGTACATGACCAGAAAGCGCCTCACACTTAATGTGAGAACATCTCATATTTCTTTTCTGTTCTTTAGGTGCAGACAGAGTTGAGCCGGACTCAAATGTGGAGGATGAAGATTCTGAAGGAGTTGAGGATGACGACACAAGTGGGGACGAAGAAGGTTTGTGTACAACCAGGCTTAAGTCAGCCAGAGCAAAGAATGCAAAGTCCTAGCAACACTGAATTATGTCAACGTGTGCATTCTGTTTGTTCCTCTTTCTTTCCCAGATCCGCTTGATCGAAACTGGACACCTGAACGTGACCAACATGGTGATTCTCCTGGTGAATCGGAATCTGGAAATGAAGGTGTTGTTGTCATTATTAATATGGACACATTGATGCACATGTGTGTAATGTAGTATCTTGCATGGTGCATGTTTGCTATTTAACTCTTTTCTTTCAACTACACATCCATACAGTACACATGTACATACCCACACAGATGTGCACGCAAGGGGCTGCACAGATACACACAGAGAGACTCGCACACTAATGGTCTGAATGACACATTTTCTCTCTTTTTGTGACACAATATAGGACTTGAGGTGGAAGAAGACTCCTCAGGTGTTGATGCTGGTCTCTGTAGGAAGAGGAGAAATCCAGAGGGCTGGAAGAACAACATCCAGAAGAGGCGTAGAATGATAGGCCCGTCATATCTGGCCTAGGAAGAATAGAGAGTCAGTGTTAAAGGAGGGAAGAAAAATGGGTGTGTCATGTCAGTCTGCAGCCGGCCACAGGTCCAGTAAACTGCACTGCAGAGAAGTGGAAGAGTCGAAGCGAGAAGAGATCTTCAAGTACTTCTGGGAGAAATTAGACTGGCGTGAGAGGAAGATTTATGTTGCATCATTGGTAGAGGTGAGCAGTGTAAAGCGACGGAGGACAGGAGCAGAGAAATCCAGGAGGTCGGCATCCATTTTCTGTCACCTTGTCGTAGATGGCAGGAGACTCGGAGTGTGCCAACGCATGTTCCTGTCAACCCTAGGCTTGAAGCAGTGGTCTTTTTTGAAGTGGGTAGGAAGAAGAGGGAAAAGCCCTACTGAGGAAGATAAGCAGAAGCGGGTGAGGGTAAGGAAAGAGGAGTCTGACTTCTTGAAGACCTTCCTTCTGGACCTTCCAAAAGTTCCCTCGCACTACTGCCGGTCCTCGTCCTCTAAGATGTTAGCCTGCTTCCAGACCAGAGACCCCGCCCACTCTCAGAGTGAGCTGAGTCTGAGATCAGGCTACTAAGATGTACCTGGAGCCTGTGTTCAAGTCCATCAATCACCTCCATGCAGAGTATATCCGTTCCAGTGCAGACCATGGCATCCAGGTGCTGTCAAGGCAAGTGTTCACCAGAATGTTTAATGTTTGAATTACTCTCTTTTTCACCCGAAGAAAGACCAGTGTGATACCTGCTGTGCGTTCAAGGCTGGGAACATTGAGGCTGCCACATGGAAGGAGCACTGCAACAAAAAGGACACTGCACAAGCCATGAAGCAGAAGGACAAAGACGAGGCAGGTGAGAAGACCTTGGTGACATGCATGGATCTTCAGGGGCTCCTGCTCTGCTCCAAGCTACAGGCCTCATCCCTCTATTTCAAGACCAAGCTCTGTGTCCATAACTTTACCATGTATGACATGACTTCACATGATGCATCAAATTACTTATGGCACGAGGGTGAAGCTGGTCTCTCTGCCAACGAGTTTGCTTCGTGCATCGTGCACTTCCTCGAAGAACATCCCTCTTATGATGAGTACATCCTGTGCACAGTGTGATTGAGAGAAGACTGAGGAACAGAGACATCTGCGTTCCAGCTGAGTATGTCGTTGCCATCCGGGAAGCCCGTACCAGGCCATACCAAGTGAAGTATGTAGACCACACTTTCTTCAAAAACTTCAGCCAGGTGAACCTCTGCAAAGCCATCTGCCCGGGAAAGGTCACTGGGGATCCCACCGTGCATGACCTCCGAGCAATCAGGTATTTGAATACATAATAATGACATAGCTGCGGAAACCAAAACAAACATTATTTAATGAGTATTAAAACCTGACTTTTCTCCCCTGTCACTGTCCTTGTATTCATCCTAGGTACAACGTTGATGGCAGTATGGAGTACAAGATCGACCACTCAGACGCCTGGAAGCCCTACGAGTCCCCATCACTGAGGAAGAAGAGCAACATCACCACAGTGTCCCCACTCTACACTTGCCGCCGCACCATTAAAGCGATGAACTTCAAACATCTGCAAGAAATGAAGCAGGTGTTGCCCAGTGATTTCCATGGCTTCTACAACGCCCTCCGCCATGAGCACGAGGAGTGATGGTTTCTCTGTTTTTCTCTCTCTCCGTCTGACATCACCACATAGAATCGCAAACTTGACTGAATGGACACCTTTACAAGATTTCATATTTAGATTGTAATTAGAGAAAAGACAAGATGAGTGTTAAAATGTGTTAATTTTCTTCTATAATTTTAGCGATTTTGATTACATTGCTTTCAGTGCTTGGGGACATGTGTACAATGGCTAAATATGTATTTTTAGATACAATAAGTCCATTCAAAAAGAGGCACCACAATCTTTCATGGGCAGATGTTACTTATGGGGGCTAGTAGTGTCACTGTAAATTGTAATAAAATAAATTGCCAGCTTATTGTGTCTAAAAGGACACATTTAGGCACTTGCACACATGCACTGAAATAAAGTATTTAAAATCGCTAAAACAATAGAACTAAATGAAAACATTTAACTCTCCCATCTTTGCTTTTCCCTAATTACAATCTAAAATTATGAAACCTTGTATGATATTCTTGCTCTGGGGTGGCATCGTTACCAAAGGTCCTAATTCCCACTGGGTGTTCTGCTCAAAAGTGTTCTGCTCAAAGTGTCCTTCTCCCTCGTACAGTCTTCACTACCTGGAATCCAGCACACAGTGGTTAATGTGTTTCATGTGTGCTCTGTTACTGTTTAAAAATAGTTTAGGTGCTTATTTGTATTCTTATTTATTTGCCCATTTCTAATATAATTACAGCAGAATGCACTTTTGAGATGTTGAAATTTGACACCACAGTAGGGACATCTATCTTCATTGTTGAGGTCAACTTAGCCAATGAGTCTAGCCTTAGTAGGTTGAAGAGCGTTGTAGAGCTGAACAGACACTTAACCCATGGTCCTTCCATTTTCAGTTCTATGTAATGCCCTTTCCAGGCACTGTATTACTGTTACAACACCTACATTAGAAATACTGAAACCCTCCTCCAAACATCCTTTACATCTCTAAACAATCACATCGATAATTTTGTACAATTAATTCTGCAAGTTCTATTATAATTAGTTTTCATGTAGAAAGAAACAAATAAGATTCAGCAATTGAACACATCATTGAAACGGGGAAATCTGTTTGATTAACTTGGTTGCCACACACTGTGGAGCCACTGTCTAATAAAATATAATTCTGTGCAGTTGTATTTGACTATTGTAGCATTTTTTCCTTCCAGCCTAAAGTTGATCTTGGTCATCACTGTCTGCTAACATCAATGTGAAATAACCTATTGTACATGAACACTTATTTAGCTTGGTTATAACATCAGAGGGTCTGCTGGTAAGTAAATAAATTACATTAGGAATTGATTGCATTCTTTATTAGCAAAATGTTCATTAATCCAGGTTGTACAGTCAAAGTTGTACTGTAATCTGTTATGAAACACTGTTCATCATAGTAACTAGTTTGTTTTGGCCAAATGGTCTGTTTTTGTAATCATCCATTTCACATTTCATGGATGCTATGTACATTAAATGACAGAATAATAAAATACATTAGGCTATTGTGCACATTGTATCATCAATCATAAGAAAAAAATAAGAAACAATAAATATTGTATTTACAGTAAAAAGGTCAGAGCCGGAGGTAAGGTTAATTGTCTAGTTTTGATTTGCAGCATCTGTAAGTGACCTTTATCAGTGCTTTTATCGTGTGTATTAATAATATATGCATTTCTATTTTATTTAATGTATAAAAATGATTGATTAGTCAATTTAGTCAATAGTTTAAAAACAAATATCGTGTGGATATAGGTATATATATAGGTATATTATGTGAGGAACATAAACAACAGATTACTCACTTTTACCAGACATGGCAACTGCTGCCAAGAATGGAGAATTATGATTGGCTAGTGGAAAGGCCGCACCCCCATTGGCTCTCTGCCGATCACGTGATTATTGGCCGGTTCATTCGTGTGCGTGAGCGTTTCATTCGTGTGCGTGAGATGATGAAAGCATTCGTGATGAAGTAAACCAACAAAACAACTCGTAAATCAGTAAGAAAATATTCGTATTTTGTCTTGTTTTTTTGTTTTGGCATTATAATCACTGCAGCTTCCCCAAAAACATTCATACTTTTTTTTTTTTTACGGATATTTTTTTCCAATTAATTTGTTTACGTATAGTTTTTTTGGTAAAAATGTTTACGAGTAAAAAAAAGGCAAAGTACGAATACGAATTTGAATTGGCCTTAATTTAACCCCATACCATGTCCCCACAAAGCAGTGACGGACGGAGTACGCAACGCCAGTACTTGAGTAAAAGTAGGATACTCCTGGGCAAATTTACTCCTCTAGTAAGTCAGTAAAAGTTTTCTCTGTCAAAATGTTCTTATGTAAACGTACACAACCATTGTTTTTAAATATACTTAAGTAGGCAATTCAAAAGTGTACCGGTATGCTTTTAAAAATACTTAAAGTTGAAATTAAATTAAAAGTACATGCTTTAAGGCGACAACAATAGGCGACGCACTCCACCGCCACGGTGGAATGCGTTGCCTCTCAGGTTGAGAATAGCTTTTTGATTTGATCATGAGATGTGTTTTCAATTTGCAATATAAACCATCTGTTGCTTATTTGCGCTTTATTCCCCTGTGCCATCCCACCTTAAACAGTATATCATTTATGTTGTATTTCAGGGCATTGGGTTTCTAAATATGTATCATGTATCAAGTACAGATACTCAAAATCTGTACTTAATTACAGTACTCAAGTTTACTGTCCACCACTGCCACAAAGTACAGTGGATTTTGAGAAACAGACGTTGTTCACAACACAACCTGTGTTGAGAACTAACTCAATACCGCCCCTGGCGGAGTCAAGTTAAATCTGCCTGGACTTCACAACATAAACGGTTGTTTTATGGTTTTCTTTTTAAGCATGTTCCTATAATTTAGGAACATACATCATTTATTACCAATTCCATCGAGTTTAGTCCCCATGTTTTTCATTGGTGGTTTATATTGTGTACAGAAGCAGATTGATTCTTTAATGAAACGATTTGGCACATGGGTTTAGCCTGTTCTACATCCTACAACCCTTTGGCTGTAAGAAACAAGCTGTGCGATTATCTGCTGCCTCTGCCGGGCTTTTATTCAGCTATTTATGTAATTCTGTGAAACACAATGGCTGACACCGAATGGGTGGACTTACAATGAGGAACATTCATCAGGATTTTAAAGTGGACGTGGAGGCTGTCTGCATCAAGAGTACGATGCCACAGGGAAACAGATAATTAAATTCAAGCTGTTAGGAAGGGTTCCCACACATTTTTACCAATGAATTTCCAAAACCTTTCCAGAATATTTAACCCAATTTCCAGGCCTATATAACAATCAGTCAGGGCAATAACGAGTCTCTTTACTCCTGTGTGCAATGCCTAAAGATAGGCAGTTTAGCAAAAAACGTGACAAAGGACCAGATCTACAAGCTAAATATGCGTTACGCTGCCGCACTTTGTGAGCTTGTAGATCTGATCTTTTTGTCACAAACATTAGGCTGCATTCACGCAGCCCGTTCAGTGAAAAACGACTTATGTTAGATATTTTGCAGTATTAACAAAATCAACAGCCAAAAACTATGCATAGCCAAACCTTTTCCAGTACTGGAAAAATATTTGTCTAATTTCAAAATATTTCCAGGAATTTCATGACCAGGGGAACCCTGTAGGAATGTATTTTCCTTGCAGTTTCACGGTGTTGCTCTTAACATGCCTAGAGTTTCTGATAACATAACAGGTGAGAAATAAACCATGCCGTCAATATGAATTCATTTCATATTTAAAAGGACTAGTTTGTTTAATATTATAGACCTTCTCTGCATTATATAGGAGAGTCCATCTGAATGTAAACATTACATAGCAACCACCTTGTGTTAAGGCAGGTAGTATTTCTTGTAGAAAACATTCATGTAGTGAGATTGCTAATATAAAACTGACACAAAAAGTGTTCTTCAGATTCAAAACCTATTGACTCTGAAGATGCAAGGTTGTGGTTGTTACAGTGTTTTTGTTACAAAGCAGAGCGAATTGGGAATGCACCCTTGTTCGTATACATGTGTGTGTATACTGTATATACAGTATACTGTAAGTGTGACTAAGTATTTGATTGTATTACCCTGAAGAAGGCAACTTTAGTTTATCCTCTGTTGTCCTCAATAAACCTTTTGGCACTTAACCCTGCAAGGCCCAGCGTTGCTTTTTGGCAACATTTTTTAAATCATCTAAAAAAAATGTTATAATTAGTTTTCCTGTTCTTTTTTAACATCACCATTAAATCCTATTGTTTAGTATTACAATGCCATTGGCCACGATATTTGCATATAAATACCCCCCACAGAGGCTGACATTCACACCTCCCAGAGAAGTTGAAATTCTAGCGTCTGGACGAACAACATCTCACTTTTTAACTGAAGCTATTCCTCACTAAAACATAAGTAAAATGCCTGTGATAATTTTTTTCGTGATCATTAGAATGTCTAGAACACGTGCATATGTTAATATTGTGGAAAAATATCCCCAGAATGCAAATTAGAGCATGATTTATGATTTATGATTTATGGCTATACAACTTTACAAAAACATTATTAATTTTTTAACATTACATTTTCCTGTGATTAGGAGTGCTACAACACCATCTGATTTTCTTTTAAAAAAATTGGCCAGTAGAAATTAATTCGAGTCTTGCAGGGTTAAGCTGTGAATGAGTATTTTACCGTTGGTTGGCACCTCAAAAGGATTGTGTCTGTGTTGCAACTCTAGAATCACTGTAAACCACGGCCTCTTGGTCTGTATATCGGTCGTTGTCGGGCGGAAACCTTGTATGTCCATAACCGTTCGTTTTGTATTTATCCTATTTTAAATGAGTTAAACTAGTGAAAACAGCCGATCTACAAGCACACAACGCCTCGCACCGCAAGGCGTTGTGTTCTTGTAGATCGGCTGTTTTCACTACTTTTGTGCGACGGCCTTGAATGATGCAGCAGGGCAAACGTACAAATTTGAAACTTGGAGATACGAGGTTTCTGCCCAACAACAACGATATGCAGTTGAGATGAAGAGATTCCCTGAACTCAAACTCAACTCAAATTCAATAGTAGAGCCCTTAACCACTGTTGCAGTCTCAAAGTGTCCTACATTATAACTGATTTTGTATTCATTTTTCTCTCCATGTTGTTGTGTAAAATAACACACAGCTTTGTCAGATGTTGTTGGTGTTTCTTTTGCCGTGAACCAGGGACATGCTGGGCCCCTGATTCAGCCCGGGTAAAAAGAGTTGTAGAGGCCCTCATTGCGCGCTATAGAGAGAGATCTCTCTATAGCGCTGCTGCTACTCAAAGATTTGCCATTTCAGATCATGACAAGTGACAAGCCAGTGGGCCAATTGCATGAGTTATATTTCGTCATTGTCGGGTGGAAACCATGTATGTGTCCAAAACCATTTTAAAAATGATTTAAACTAGTGAAAACAGCCGATATACAAGCACAGGAGTGTGTGCTTGTAGATCTGCTGTTTTCACTACTTTTGTGCGACAGCCTTGTATGATGAAGCAGGGCTTTGCTTTGTTAAAAAATGTACAAATTTGAAACTTGGAGATTCAAGGTTTCTGCCCGACCGGCCGGGAATGAGCCGGCCGTTCGGAAGTTGTCCCGCTTTTCCCAATGGCCAGCACGTCCCTGCATGCCGTGAACGACTTGAATTATATCATCTGCTTTGTAAATGTTCCATTCATGCTGCCATGTCCCCGAGGTCCTCAAAAAGGCGTCCCTCCTGCTGGTTCCTAAATCCAGACTAAAATGTAACTCATTGCGAGCCTTTAGATCTTCTGTCTTCTGCAAGTCGTTCACCCCAGAATGAGGGTTCATGTAGGGTGACTACTCTAAGTCTATTTCTTCATTTAAGTCTATTCTTAAAACTAACGTTTATAGTCTGGCCTTCCCTGGATCCTTCTACCTTACTTTTCCCACACCACTTTGTTTTATTGTTGTCTTTATTGCTGTGTTTTAGGTTTTTATTGTGTCTTTTAATGATGGTGCTGTTGACTGTTTTAATTTTTTACGATTTTTACTTTCATCATTCCTGTTGTCGCTGTAAAGCACATTTTAAACCTTGTTTGGAAAGTTGTTTTACAAATAATGTTTTTTTGTGTGAGTTTTTTCGTGAGGGTACCCTACCCTAGAGGACAGAAAATGGACATAAAATGCAAACTCTACCCAGAAAGGCCATTTCGCCAAACCCCACCTGACGCGGAGGAAAGAACACGCCCCCAGCAGTGGTGGAAAAGTACTCAAATTTTTTACTTAAGTAAAAGTATCAATACTGCATTGTAGATGTACTCTGTTACAAGAAAGTCCGGAATTCAAAATGTACTTGAGTAAAAGTACGAATGTATTGGCATAAAAATGTACTTAAAGTACCAAAAGTAAAAGTACAAAATGTTTGAAAATAGCCGATCTAGAAGCTCCCAACGCGTCGCATCCCAGCACGTTGTGAGCTTGTAGATCGGCTATTTTCAAATAGCCAATATATAAACTAGGGCTAAAGTGGATTAATGTATGTTTTATAATATTATAATTTATACCTGCAAAGTAACTAGTAACTAATAGTCAGGCGGAAATTCTGGAAAAAGGCCTTCTATAAGCAGGTTAGAGGCATTTGGGGGTAAAAGTGGGTAACCAGGCCATTTTACATAATTCAGGGGTGCAGAATCTGAAAAACCTGGTTACCAATCAAAATTTTGAGTTTTTGACCTTCTAATTTGCATAACAAAGTGGCTACCGAATTGTACATTTTGAACTATTTATTCAAGCAATATTTCTCTTTCAAAAAAAGTTTCATTATTTTATCATATAATAAGGGTTTTGCGAACACCCAGGACAGTTTTTGAGTTGCTTGATTCAGTTTATATTTAGATATTTGATATTCATTGTATCAGACACGCCCCCTTCCTATACAAACCCATTGTAACTTCAAACTCCATTTTAACCATGATAGATTTAATGAAAACACCCGTCCTTTTTTCTGGTGACTCCTGACGCCCTCCTAATACGTGAGCAGGTCGTGTTCTTTCGATAACTCCTTTCATTTCTTTTTAATAATTTATTTTTTGTATTTATTTATTTTTCATTTTCCCAAATAATTATTAAAAAGAAACTAAAAAAGTTATCGAAAAACACTACCTGTTCGTGTATTAAGAGGGCGTCAGGGGTCACCAGAAAAAAGGATGGGTGTTTTCATTGAATCTATCATGGTTAAAATGTTTTTGTATTTAAGTGAAATATCTCTTTTAAATAAAAATAAAACATTTTAACCATGATAGATTCAATGAAAACACCCATTCTTTTTTCTGGTGACTCCTGATGCCCTTCTAATACACGAACAGGTAGTGTTCTTTCGATAACCTTTTTAGTTTATTTTCTATAATTATTTGGGAAAATGAAAGAAATAAAATACAATTAAGAACTTATTAAAGATAAATGAAAAATGTTATTGACAAAACATAACCTGCTCACGTATTAGGAGCATATCAGGAGTCACCAGAAAAAAGGACGGGTGTTCCCATTAAATCTATCATGGTTAAAATGGAGTTTGAAGTTACAATGGGTTTGTATAGGAAGGGGGCGTGTCTGATAAAATGAATATCAAATATCTACATCTAAACTGAATCAAACAACTCAAAAACTGTCCTGGGTGTTCCCAAAAGCTTGATTAGATGATAAAATTACTAAAGGTTTTTTGAAAGTGAAATATCCTTTGAAGAAATTGTTTAAAATTGACAATTCTGCAGCTATTTTGTTATGCAAATTAGAAGGTCAAAAACTCAAAATTGCTTGGTA
>NC_137811.1:27926136-27943636 GCF_963921795.1 Nannobrachium achirus
TATGTTTTCTATGATCCTGGCCGTGGACCGGTTTTCGCGCCATGATGACGTAATCTGCATCATCTGTATACGTTGTGTATACGTTGCCCAATCACATCGCCGATCATGCACACATGGTACACTACCGGCCAATGCAGCGCATCTTGAAGTGGGGTCGCCATATTTGTAGTCGCCCGTGTGTCTCTTTACTCAAAAGCTAATCTCGCCTACCAGGCAGGGTGAAGTAGTCCGTTTCTCCGGAATGCCTGAACGCACAGGAACCAGGGACCCCTCTAAAGATAGCTCTCGGCTTTGTGGAGGCAGACGCGGGGGTGTGAAGGTACGAAAAACGGGCGAAAGACGCGAACGCGACCGCGGTTTGCTATATGGCTACTGACCACTAGTTGAGAATCTTACACAGTATAGCTTTAACAGAAGAAAAATAATTAAAAAAAAAAAAAAAAAAAAAAAAGGTTTGTCTGTCCAAAATGCCAAAAATCATAAGAGGTTAATCTAATATAATTTCCTTTTTGATTATTGCTGCCTTAAGCTTCCTTTTGAAACAAGATGTAGGCTATTTCTTGCTAGAGTCAAATATGGGTGGAGCACATTCCAGCATGCAATGGCTCTGTACATTACTGTTTTCTTAAGTGCATTGGTTTTGGGCGCAGGTAAAGTAAGGTGACTATTTAGTGCCTGTCTAGTATTGTAACTATGTCTTTCGCTTGCAGATAATAACTGTAAAAACAAACTGAATGCATGTTAGCTTGTTATTATGGCGTGTGTATTTGTGTGTGTATTTGTGTGTGTATTTGTGCGTGCTGTATATGATCCTGACCTATTGAACAAACCCACGCTTCAGACGATGTTCAGAAAATACAGATCAGAGGCAGCCCGCCCAGCAGCTGACAGCAGAAATGGAGATCAAATACCAACCACAAACCACACCAAAAGAAAGATCAATTCCATTTTACAACCACCTAACATCAGTAACCTCCAGATATACAGTAGGCTGCCAACACAACATAGAAGTCTTCACAGGTCCTCCCGAACTGGAAAATACCCAACAATATGTGAGAACCGGGTTCAGGGACGTGTTTTAATATGATCAATCGAGATATAGTTGCTAGTTTCCGTTATGGACCCTATCACTGGCATATATACCGCAGGACAGCAGGTAACATCCAAGTTACGAGGTAACATCCACAATCCAAGTCCTGTATTTCCAGTTCATTGTTATCAGTAGTACAATGCAATATGATAAAACAAGAAAGATATATAAAAAGCATATCCAATACTGTGCCCAAACCACTCAAGGCCCATAAGATACATTAGGCACTAAGTTCCCAATTTCACCCTATCCCAGTGGGGGATTCTGACCCACTGGACACTGACCTTTCATGAGGATCCGGGAAATTCCATCTGGGAAGTAATTTAGCATTGGGATCCATACCTTTTGCACATAATACCTCGTGAGGTATAGCACTCCGAAGATCTCTCTGTACCAGAGTTGTATGGTTGGGGGTTTATCTTTTATCCAGTTAATCAGAATTCCTTTTCTGGCTGAAAGTAAGAGTTTATCAAATAACTTAAATTGTAAGGGTGTCAAATTAATCTCTTTGGATGGGAGTCCCAAGATGAAGGCTCCCGGATCCGCCTTTAACTTTAAAAATGTTGCTTAACTCACTTGCCACCTGGCTCCAATACCTGAAAATCCCCTTACATTCCCAAAAATAGTGATAACAAGTTCCCAGATTCGTACGACATTTTGAACACAGAGGTGGTATTGAGCGGTCCATTTTGTTTAGTATCACAGGTGTAATGTGAAATCAATTTTGGATTGTGTTTCTCTTATGTCTGTTGCAGGTATAAACTTGCGATCGAAGGTCGCAGTTTAGTATGTGAAACAGCACATGCTGACTCTGTCTGGACGTCTGGACGTGAACACTTTTTTGCAGTCTATTGGGTTTGCCGCTCTGACATCATGCTCTGACATCACTGTGATGTCAGGGCTAACCACTCTAACAGAATGGGTTTGCCACTCTGACATCACGCTCTGGCTTCCCTGTGATGTCACACTAACAAAATCCCTTTTATGCCTATATAATTATGGAGTTCCCTGATGTCATCAATATTAAGCCCATATCTAACAGGACTTCATACGGGAATGCCCATATATGGAGGACACATTGGCCACATACCACACTAACAGAATCCATATGGCCAAGACAGCACATATATTTGTGGCTGGTTCTACAGACAGGGATCTACATGTATGGTCATAAAAGGGTATGATGTCAGATGTCATTGACATCATAGACTTTCACATAATGAATAATGTTTGGGCTCTCACAGCATATCTCCATATAAAGTACATGGATCTCATATGGATACCAGGGGTTCTTCATATATGGGTAATTGGTCCGATATACATCACTGGCCAGATGGCCAAGACATGGTGCGACCTCACCCTTTAAGGCAAGGCCGCTTGTCGCCCTGAGGCGTCTTACTAGTTACTAGAGTCCCTCTCCCACTTGCGAAACGATGGAACGTCCAGAGATTCCAGAGAGTACAATACAGGGCCGGATCTAAGCTCTAGTAGTAGGTGGGGCGAGAGGAAATGCCAGGGGGGCAACCTCTGAAATTTTTTTAGGGGGTCATAACGCCTGAAATGCATAAAAAACTATGCATTTTGGCACACTTATACCTATAACACGATACAGGTGTTGCCTTTTGTCTGTCCTCTACCCTGAAACCTTCCCAGCTTGGTTGAACCTGCCAGGGGTCTGACCCCTGCTGGTATAGCCCCCAGGGTCACAGAGGCACACAAGCCTCCCCACCACGGCAAGGTAGCAACACAGGGAAGGTTAACTAACTAACTAAACTAATTACCTAACTAACTAACCTAACTACCTAACAGTCTGTTTGTCTGTCTGTCTGTCTGTCTGTCTGTCTGTCTGTCTGTCTGTCTGTCTGTCTATCTAGTGTCATATCTGTCTGTCTGTCTGTCTGTCTGTCTGTCTGTCTGTCTGTCTGTCTGTCTGTAGTGTCCTGTCTGTCTTTCTGTCTGTCTGTCTGTCTGTCTGTCTGTCTGTCTGTCTGTCTGACTGTAGTGTCGTATCTATCTATCTATCTATCTATCTATCTATCTATCTATCTATCTATCTATCTATCTGTCTGTCTGTCATATCAGTGTATCAATCTATCCATCCAGTATCATATCTATCATCTAACTCGTGTCGTCAGTGTATCAATCTATATCTATATCAGTTTATAGTATCATTTGCATTCATCTTTGTCAATCACATCAGTTTATATAGCTATCACACCAGTATCATGTCTGTCTTTTGTCTATCACATTATTTATCATTTCTTTAGCCTTTTGTGTTTTTTTGTGTTTTTTTTCTTTTTTTTTACTTTTTTGTGTATTTTATTTCTTAAGTTATTTGACTTGTACTGTACACAGCATGGTGTGTCATTGGTATCATTGGTACTTTAAAGAAGTCAGCATCAATAATTATAACAACAGTCTTCTGCTTTTCTGTGCAAAAACCCTAACAAATGTATCCATATCTAAACCAGTTGTTATGGCCTTCTCGTGAGCCAGAATCACCAAACCTTTCTTTCTCTCATGTAGCATAGAGCGGCGGAAGGGGGTAAGGACACGAGACAAAGTGGAGAAAGAGCTCTCGCATGATGCAGATGATATTCCAATCACAAGAGAAGTCACATACATACGATGGAGCTCAGGAAAGGCTTTCTTACATTTATTTAGGCATTTACACATGGTGGAGAGGTCTACTTTAATACCAGAAGGGAACTCTTTTTCCAACATTATCTTTGCAACAACAATCTCATTAGAAAGTTTGTCACTGCGTGCACCTGTCATCTTCTGCAGGGGACTCAACATGGCAACATCTAGAAAAGAGGGAGATTGAGGAAGGAGGCATTGCACTGCTTTCATGAGATCGAGATTGCTTTTGGAGAATCTTGTCTCCATCTCTACAATAGCTCTGTCCAAAATGTTGAGAAGAGCTCTCTTCAGACTCTGGCTAGATGTCATGGAGTCTTGGGCTTGGCCTACAGTGGACATAACAACACTATCTTTGAGCAGTGAGTTCACTGTTCTTTTTCTTTTACCAGTTGGTGCAGGGTCATCTGTGTTAACACTGGTTGGTGCAGGGATAACAGTAACACTAGTTAACGTCTGATTATCTCTGATCTCCTTCAGAGCCTGCAGAGATGAACTGACTACTTCTGCAGCACTGCACAGGTCAATAGAATGACCCTGCAGCATAGCATTTGCAGGCTTCAAGGCACCTAGAACTTCTAGGAGGAATCTTCCTATTTCAAAGAAATGATGCTTCTTCAACATCATCAACAGCCCTGCTGCCTCTGTGCAGATATCAACAGCAGCTGCACCGTCTTCTGTAACCTCTGACAGGATTCTCATAATAGCATCCTCATTCTCCACTAGACAATTGGTCACATCATGGTGACTTGTCCACCTGATCTCCAACAGTCGTTTAAGCGATGGAACATCATAGTTCTGTGACACATAATGACGGTGAAAAAATGAGTGCAGTGATCCTGATAGATCAAAAAATGTTTTTGCACATGGCTCTGCCTGCATTGCATGGACCACTGCTAAGTGCAGCTGATGGTTATAGCAGTGGATATATGGAATATCCTTCCCTACCTTCTTTTGCAACAAGGCCTGAACCCCTCCCCGGATCCCACTCATGACAGCAGCTCCATCGTAGCACTGACTGATTATTTCATTTGCACTATAGCCTGAGTCAGAAAGATGCTCCAGAATTTGGGTGGTAATATATTCAGCATTTAACTGACTGAGGTCAAGCAGACCAATCAGGTGTTCCTCTGGAATGCCATTACAGACAAAACGAATCATGATAGAGAGATCTTCCACGTTGCATCTGTCCCTAGTTCCATCACTTTTAATGCAAAACCCAGCATGATCTGCTTTGTTATATTTATCTTTTACCTTATTTAATACCATTTTTGCTAGTGTGTCAATTATTTCATTTTGGATGTTGTGAGATTTGTATTTTGCATATTCTGGGATGGTTTTGTTAATTTCATTAAATTTGGGGTCCTTTGCCAGAGTGTATTCAACCATTTTTAAGAAGAGTCCTGCTGAGAATTCCAATTCCTGTTCATCATGTGAGCTTTCCAGTGTGCCACGAAGTGAGAGTTCATTAACTACAAGGAACTGAACTACTTCTCCTATGGTTTTAATGTAGTACCTATTTTTCTCTATTTGGGTTGGCCCTAGGAGATTTTCAATGGTTACCCCTGTAGTTTCTCTTTGTATCATTTCAGACCAGGCGTTGGCATTTTTCACGTGACATAGACTAGATTCGTGTTTTGTGAATCCCTTGTCTTTCTCCAATGCAGTTTTCCAATTATTAAACCCTTGTTTGGTGAAAACCAAATCCCTGTCATTATTTCCTCCAAATTTGCGACAAGGAAAACAAAAGCACGCATCTAGCTTTACAGAATATTCCATCCATGGTCTCCCACGGTACCAGCCCGGGCTGAATGCGCGTGCTGTCTTGCCAAAATGACGTTTTGGAAACACAAGATGAGCGGGCTGTGATGGTGCTGTTGTGCTTAAGCCAGTGCTGTTAGCAGCGGCCGCTACGGCGAAGCTTTCAGGCTGTGTTGCGGTGGTTGTGGAACTCAATGGGTCGGGTCGAGGAGCAGCAGGTCTATCTCCCTGCGTGCTGCTATCGGCGGCCGCTGCTGCGTTGCGAACGGCGACGCTTTCAGCTTGTGTTGCCGTGCTTGTGGAACTCAATTGGGGGTTAGGGTTTGGGTCGGGTCGAGGAGCAGCAGCTCTACCTCCCGCTCCCTGTGTGCTGTTATCGCCGACCGCTGCTGCGTTGCGAACGGCGACGCTTTCAGCTTGTGTTGCCGTGCTTGTGGAACTCAATTGGGGGTTAGGGTTTGGGTCGGGTCGAGGAGCAGCTGTACCCCGAGTCGACGACGGCTCGGAGCCTGCCTCTGGACTGACTGGAGCCGTAGCAGTAGTGCTACTCGCGTCGCGAGGTTTAGAAACCAGAAATCGACGCATATTGACCGAAAGAGCCAGAGAAAGAGAACAGAAGTTAAAGTGAAACAAGCTGCAAGCTGCAGCAAGCACAACTAAAAAACAAACTGTTCCTTCTCTCGATTAGTTAGTTCCTTAATGCGCTGGACAAAAATGAAGTTAGTTGGCAACCAGAAGTGGTGCGTGTACTTCTCTGTCGAGACGAGACTGACTGCCGTTCCCTCCTACGCATTCAACGCATCGGGGGCGGAGCTGCTGGCCTGGAACATAATTATTTGTTTTACTTATTTTGAGGTGCAGAGAGGGAGAGAGATGGCATTGGCGATCAGAGTTTTTAAAATGTAGACTATATGTAATGAAATGGTGTTGGTTTTGGTGGTGCGACAGCTGTAGCATAATATAAAAAAAGAAAAAAATATATATATATATTTTCTTATTTTTTCATGCCATCTTGTTTGGTGGGGCAGACAGGACATTTAGGGGGGCAATGCCCCCCCTTGCCTATGGGGAGATCCGGCCCACATGGAATAAAATGAAGAGATAGAGTGTGATACATTGCTACATTTATATAGAAAGTCCTCTACTTTACTATAAAGGGAGCCAAGTGGCAGTGGCAATTGTAAGGAATGAATAAAGTGACGTATTTGCAGAAAACCGAAGAAATGTTCCCTTGGTAGATTAAATTGCGTCTGCAGCTGTTGAAAAGACATCAGAATCCCTTCACTAAACAAATCGGACAGTAATCTAAGACCTCGAGAGTGCCAGGTCTTAAATATAATAGAGCTAGATCCTGGGCCGAATTATGGTGATTACTTAAGATGGGTTTTAGCATTGACCTACAGTACATTTTCCTCCATCAACATAGGTGGTGATCTGTCGCCATACTCAGATAGAGGTATAGATGATTGGATTTCCTCGTATCTCTCTGTGGATCTTATCTTTATTACTGGTTACAAGAGCCCATAGTGAGTTTGGTGAGCAGCCCCATGAGTCCACACAGTTCTTATTGTGTAAGTAGGCTTGGAACCAAGCATGGCAGGCCCAGTTATAGAAGAATACATTTGGCATGGCTAGGCTGGCTTGGATAGTTGGTAACTGCAAGATTTTAATTTTTTGCCTCAGTTTCTTACCATGCCAAATAAACTTTGAGAAAGCCTTCTCTAGATTTTTAACATCTTTTTTAGAAAACCATAGGGGAAGCATCTGCAGGAGTATAAGATGCGGGGTAGAATGAAAATTCATTGTCCTACCCATAAAGGATAATGGGAGGTCGTGCCATCGTTCTAGATCTCTCTTGACCGCATTGATAATTGGGACCAGATTCAGGCATGCCATATCTTTCAGGTTGGGGGAGACTTTGATGCCAAGATAAGTAAAACCGGAAGTTGTCCATTTAAAGGGGAAGTTATTTGGTATATCTGATTTGGTCAAGGTACCTAATGGCATAGCTTCAGATTTGCTTTGATTAATTTTATAGCCTGAGAGGACAGCATTTTTAATAGCAATTGTAATTATTAGTTGTGTCAGGTCGATAAAATACCAGGTTCTGTAATATCTACAAACAAATCGGATCTCTGAACAAAGTCCACAGGTCCAATTAGGTTTGTGGGCCATCATTTAAATGAGCCAATCGGATTGCAGAATGAATTTCACAGGTCATGTTGGAACTGTGAAGACTTTGCCCTAACCTGACCTGTAGCCAGCTGGTCCTGAGGCCAAACATCCAGGACAACATCAACTAGATCAGCGGTTCTCAACCTGTGGGTTGGGACCCCGAGGGGGGTCCACAAATTATTTTGGGGGGGTCCCCAGATGATTAACTTAATGTGCGACATTGTTTTCTCACTCAACAGTAAAGGCTATTTTCACAACTGTGTTATACAAAATGTTATGCCTCAACTCTTAGTGCTCGTAGGGTGGGGGGGTCCCCAGTTAAAATATGATTATTTTGGGGGTTGCGGCCTGAAAAGGTTAAGAACCACTGAACTAGATAACACAAAACCAAATTAGAAACAATCATAAAGAAAGGTGTATTGCATGTTGGAAAGAAACATAGATTAGATTACAATTGTGTTGTTTAGCCCTCAATAGATAGAGATTTCGAACTAGTAAATTACTTGACATTCCTAAACGAAGAAAGGTCTTGAATATGTAGAATGTCGGTGAACAGAGGCAGGCATTTTTGTAATGATTAAAACAAGTCCCATTGGTAACTTGGGACAATAATCACACAATTATTACTTGTTCTTTTACTGATTATTTACAGTTTACAGTTTAGGCATTTAGCAGATGCTCTTAATCCAGAGCTATTTACAATAAGCAAGGTAATACATCAATACATCAATTGCATATTTCTTGCGTACACACACACGCGCACACAAACACGCACACACGCACGCACACACGCACACAAACACATGCATACGCGCACAGGCACACGCTAGCACACACAGAGAGCAAATATTAACATTTTACCTTCTAAACAAAATATTTTTGCTTAAAATGCTGTGAGCTGCTATTTTCGCCAAATGTTCACCTATTATGACATGCCCAGAATAGGGACGCTAGGGTTCATGGGCTTAATGTATTAAATGTTTAATTGATTATTATTGCAATGGTAATACTGTTGTTGTGACATTCATGCCAATAAAGCAAATTTGATTTTGATTTGAGTTGAATTGAGAGGGACACACAGATGGAGCTAGAAGGTCACGCAGATGCTGCTGCTGCTGCACATACACACACACACGCACGCACACACACACACACACGCGCACACACACACACACACACACACGCACACGCACACACGCACGCACGCACGCACGCACGCACGCACACACACACACACACACACACACACACACACACACACACACACACACACACACACACACACACACACACAGCAGATGGAGCCCTGGAGATAAATATTCTGCCTGCATGCCATCATCCAGGGGGCTGCTGTTCTCTGGCCAGAGTGTTGGGTACAGTGTGTGTGTGTGTGTGTGTGTGTGTGTGTGTGTGTGTGTGTGTGTGTGTGTGTGTGTGTGTGTGTGTGTGTGTGTTGGTTGGTTGCATGTTCTCTCAGACTGTAATTTCCCCCAGGCTGTGGTCTGCCAATAAACACTATTGAATTCAGTTCCATTCTGACATGAAGGGAATTTAATTTGAGCTGGTCGCTCTCTCTCTCTCTCTCTCTCTCTCTCTCTCTCTCTCTCTCTCTCTCTCTCTCACTCTTCTCTTCTGTAACTTGTCTTTCACCCTGCCTGCGATTTCTATTTATTCATTTGCCCCCCCCCCCCTCCCCCCCCCCCCCCCCCCCCCCCCCCCCCCCCACACAC
The DNA here is from genome assembly GCF_963921795.1 of Nannobrachium achirus. NCBI lineage: Eukaryota > Metazoa > Chordata > Actinopteri > Myctophiformes > Myctophidae > Nannobrachium > Nannobrachium achirus. The sequence continues at coordinate 27,935,533 of NC_137811.1, forward strand.
ACACACACACACACACACACACACACACACACACACACACACACACACACACACACACATACAGACTCCCTCTCTCTCTCTATTTGTGTGGTCAGACTTAATGGCCCCAGTATGAAAAATCACACCCGTGTGAAGTGGAGCTGTGTGTGTGTGTGTGTGTGTGTGTGTGTGTGTGTGTGTGTGTGTGTGTGTGTGTGTGTGTGTGTGTAGATCATGTGTACCGATTTTTGTGACATTTGAAGAAAATATGTAGGAAAAGGAGCAAAAAGTGTGTTTTGGAGAAAATTCAAGATGGCGGAAAATCTATCCTGCGTCTTGACCCAAGGAATCCAGGGAAAAAAGAATTTTAATTTTCCGATCTACGGTTCAAGAGTTACGGGGCAAAACGTAAAGTGGGCCGTTATAGCGCCACCATGAGGCCGAGTGATGTAATTATTTTTCGATTCATTCTTAAAATCATTATGAATCTCCTCTCCGAGGTTTGAAACTGTAGCTCCTATGGTTTACGAGAGAAAAATACTTGAAAGTGATTTCTTGCATTGTCCCATTATAAGTCAATGGGGACAATTAAGCGTCGTTTTTTGCCGATTACGTCGGCATGGTAAGGCGGATCGGAACGAAAGGTAATAGAACACCATTCCCGGCCGAGCCGCACATTTTGATGTATATATTGCGCGAGTGGCGTAAATGGTGCGGCACTAGTTACGCGCCGAAGTCAGGCTACATACAGACACACAGACAGACACACACACAGACAGACCCACACAGCCACGTATAGGGAGCTGCACACAGCTCCAAAAATGGAAGAGAGAGAGGCATGGATGAGCTTCTACTTATAAACACACACGCACGCACACTCTTACGTATACTGTAGATAGTATTCATGTTGTGTGCACACATGAATACCTCCACCCACAGCTGCCAGTGAATAAAACAAACAGATTGAAATTGCAACATTACATTAATACACACACACGTAAACACACATGTGCTTTACTTGAGGAATACATGCACACATACACCTACGCACATGCACCCCCCACACAAAGTCTTACCAATTAATAAAACACAAACAAATACAGAGGATAAAAGTAATGCAAATAATATTCAACCTATTCTCCCTGCGGTGCATATTATGTCCTACAAAAGGCAAAACATTTTGTATGATAACCTACAAAAAAGTATTGCATTAGTATTCCTAATTTAACTTTGTCGATTCATTATATTACAACACATCTTTCGTAACAACCGTTTACTTGAGATATGTCAATTATTTTGTTTGGTTAATTTATTTTTCCTAAGATTAAGGTACTGTACGTTGTTTCGGTTAAGCTTAGAATTAGGTTGATTTGTCTAGGTTGAGGTTAGGTTAATGGTTTGATTAAACATTTTTTTGGGGGTAAGCTTAAGGCCAGGGGTATAGGGTTTATTTGTGTGATGTTTTGGTCTTCAAAAAGCTTTTTGGCTCAAAATAATTGCTCACATTGAAACAGCCGAAATGAAAAGACAGCGAATGCAACATTTAATGCATCTCAAAACCAAATAACAATAATTTATACATTAGGGAAATGCATTTTGGAATGGACACCACATAAACATAGCACAACAACATCACGGCTAGACAGAGTAGGTTCACCAGACTCTATAACTCAACCCCATCGCCTGATTTATGCTTGGTTACATGCTGCTTCACGCACTGAAAAACACCTGATTTACAAGCTCACGCGTGTCACAGCGCGACATGCTGTGAGCTTTTAAATCTGCTCTTTTCTGTGCACAATACCGGCGCGCAACTGAGTATAAATCACTCTCCCTATCTCTCTGCAATCCACCTCTCATGGACAAATGAAATATCCACCCTACCTCCCTGTCTTCGCCTAACACAGAAGTGCAAGGATAGAAAATAAATTCAAAACACCTCCTGGCCCGAATACCAAAAAAAAAAAAAGGAAAATGAAGAAATAAATCAAAACTCAAACAATTTACTAAGGCCAGCACAAGTGCGTGCATGCGCTGCAGTGGAGAATAAATATTCTCCGTCATCTGCTGGGTCTAGAGTCTCTAGACATTTATGAAGCCTTGGAGCGCACCATCTCCACCAGTTTGTTCGTCCACCAGCTGGACAATGCTGCAGTAGCAGCATGTGAATCACTGGCAGCTGATCAAATGTATTACACCTTTTATGCTATGTGTCCAAAATCCAAAAATGAAATGAACTGAACTGAACTGAACCATCACCCAATTATGTTATTACCCTACAAGTCAAAAGTTTGGAAACAGCTTCTCACACACATTGAATGAGAGCTGTGTCCAAACTCTTGACTGGTAGGGTGTATTAAAGGAGTAGTTCACCCCCAAAATGACTTTTTTCTTTTGATTACTCACGCCATAGAGACTTGTGTTCAATAGTATATTTTTTATTTTTGTCGCATTCCTAAGACAATAATTTGATTATACAATAAATGTATCCCTGGATTCTGGATGGGGACCCAAAAGCATTTGGGTCCCCAGCTGGAATCAACGGGGTTACATTTTTCTGTACAAACACAAAAAAATATTATTGAACTCAATTCTCCATGGCGTGAGTAATCAATAGAAAAAGAAAAAAAAATGGGGGTGAACTACTCCTTTAACACATGCACACACACGCATCCACACACACACACACACACACACACACACACGCGTGCGTGCATGCCTCTAAAGTCCTGTCAGCAGGGATGTGAACACAAGTCTCTGAGGCCCTGCTGCACATGCCATGAGTTGTCACAAATATAAACACCGGATCCACACTATATTCTACTGGGCATAAACACGCACGGCAGCATGCAAGCGCGCTCGTTGTGGACTGGAAACTAAAATCAGCCTGGGATAATTTGACTAGAATAGCGGAGTAGCCGGCTGCCGTGTTAAGTGGTCAGATATATAATACTAATAATATTGGTCCTTCAGGTGTGTGTTGTCACTGTACAGCAGGGGTTTCAACGTTTTCATGCCAAGGACCCCTTAGTAGAGAGAGAGATGAAGCAGGGACCCCCACAACCTGTTAATAGATTCCACATAGTTTCATTGTTTGACAGCACAATCATCAGTGTATTTTGGATTCACGTAAATTCGTGTTTTCAGATATTTAACCACTTGAACCATCAATACTTAGTAAACTTGACCTTTCACTCTGTACTTAGTCTGCTCTTTTTCCCCAATACACCAAAGCTCTTTGCCAAAAATAGAACATCTACTATTTTTGGCAACATTTCTCAGAATATGGACTAGGGACAAGTGGTTAATATAAAAAAGAGATATTTTTTATTTATTTGGAGGACCCCCTGTAGTGACTCTGAGGACCCCCTAGGGGTCCCGGACCCCCTGTTGAAGACCCTTGCTGTACAGTATATTTGCACATACGTAAAATGTGTCCTCCGCATTTACCCATTCTATCAATCACTAGGAGCGGTGAGCAGACATTGTGCGGCGCTCTGGGATCAATTAGGGGTTAAGAGACTTGCTCAGGGACACACATATGGCTGTGTGGGTCACGCATGCTTTTGAGATGTTCAAGTGGACCCCCCGTGATCCAGAAAAGGTTGAGAGCGTGTAGAAGTGGAGTGATGCTGTCCATGGTGCTGAAGCATAGACTGTAAAATATATGGACAAAGCGAAGCCATTGGTTTCTATGCAGCGCAAATGACGCATTTTGGGTCCTTGGCATGGGTGTCGCCATCATAGATTGTAAAAGCACCAGAGGATGCTATTGGCTGCCAACGGTCACGTGCAACCGCAGAGATACATGGGAGAATGTGGTCGGAGCCTCCCGAAATACAGCACACGAAGAAGAACACAGCCGGCTGGTATCAGTTTAGTTGGCCACGCCCCCTGCAACTTTATCATGAATTTTAACATAAATGGGACATTATTTTCACAAAACGCATATCATCGTGATTGAAAGGCAATTTTTAACTAGCGATAGGAACCATAAAGTATTTATGAAAATGTTAATTAAGGTTAGAAAACGAAGGGGGAAAATTAATGGGGTCCAATGGAGAACAATTCTTTTTGCGATCGGCCGGGGGGGAAAACAGCGCAACTAGTGGCCAATCATAGGAAGTTTTAGTTCCGTATTGGAATCATTTTAAACTGGCGGAACTACCGGTATGCCCCTGTGCTGAAGACCACAGTACAATGTATGTAGGGTTAGAGTGACTCTGTCCAGGGTGCTGAAAACCACAGTACAATATATAGTCACTGTCAGGCTGAAACCCTGTATCTCCAAGTTTCAAATTTGTATGTTTTTCGCAAAGTAAAGCCCTGCTTCATCATACAAGGCCGTCGCACAAAAGTAGTGAAAACAGCAGATCTACAAGCATACAACGCCTTGCGGTGCGAGGCGTTGTATGGAAGACTGAAGTCATCAACTTCCTTTTGAGATTTGTTTTCTAGCAGATCATACATGTACAGTATCTGTCCGGGTCCAGCGAAAAGGCAAAATACATGACATGTTTTTAGCACAGTTTGAATGTCACAGAAGTTATCAACCAAATATTTTAAATTACATGGATAAAAAACACAAAATAATCATTTGTAGTAGCACTACTCAAAATAGTGCAAAGGCATCTCTTTAAAGGAGTAAAGTTTACCAAAAAGATGACTTATTTACCCCAACAATCTGCATGAATTCACGGCTTCCCATGGGGCGTGTAATTGATAGAAGTTTTGGGGTGAACTACTCCTTTAAATGGAGTTAACTAAAGTGCAAATTAAGGCTAACGTAACCCTAAAGCAGTGCAATATTTCACAAAGCTTGTGCAATGTTTGGAAATTAAAAATAAATTAGAAAGTCCCACATGAAAAAAAGATTAATGTCGACTTGCATACTAAATAATGTAATATAAGCATGAGTGAACTAAGTAGCCGCTTAAGACCCTGTGGCCCCGAAGCAAGCAAGATATGCCATGCACATTTTATTTACATTGCCGTATGAGTAAGTATCTCACTCAATTGATGTACCACTTGTTAACTACTTAAACTTTTGGTGAAGAGGTTTGGTGTTGAGGGAAAAGGGAGTGTACCTAGTATGGAGACCTAGAGGACACTAGGAAACTTCGGTTTAAGTGGTAAAGCCAACACCAAACTTTCTCCTAGTATTTACCCTACACCACATCCTTAGCCTCAACATATTCTCACCTTTAAAGCGTCATACAACCGACGCAAGTACTGAACTGCGTCGGACGATGGGACACTTTGGGATTGCCTACTGTGTCAATCGTTGGACGAATTGGGTATGGCCAGTGGTCTAAGAAGAAAGAAAAAAAAAGTAGTTCCCGAAGCGAGATTCGATACCGCTATGAAGGGTTTACCAGCCACCCGACGCTACCGTTCACGCCATTATAAATGACGGAACTGCAGCGTCTCAGGCGCCGATGAGCCCCGAGAGCCGCTGCAGAGGGAGCTGTAGCGACCGAGTCGCCGCGGCGAACGGTGCGAACGGCGCATGAGCCGACTCAGCGGCGTTACCGAATTATGTGCCGTTATGGACAGAATAGTAAATTTTGACCAGGGGACTGCTTCCGCGTCCGAATGCGGCTCAAAGAAGGGACTACGTTATTATCCACGTTGTCAAAGATAAATGCACAAAAAAAAGGAATTTCCCAGTCGTCTCCTTAGCTCAGTCGGTAGAGCATGATGACAGCTAAAATTGAGACCGGGGTTCGATTCCCCGTGACTGGAAAATATTCCTGTAAACACATGTCGGCGCATGCGTACTAAGACTCTCCGTTCTCCTTCCGTTCTCGTCTGACCGTAGACGCTGTAAACGTTCCAAAGTGTCGCACGGGTGAAGCAGAAAGCGTGTCGGGAGGGTGAAGCAGAGGGGGTGAGAATGGGCTGTTAGCCTACAACCTCAATCTAACCCTGCAACGTTGCCTAACCATAACCCTACAGTACGCTAACGTGGTACACGTCAGCACAGGGACACCGAAGGTATCTGATGAATCAAAGACAGTCAGTCAGCCAGTCAGTCATTCAGTCAGTCAATGGTAAATGGTGCATTTATATAGCGCCTTCATCCAAGGTGCTTTACAGAGATTGTGCATTACATTCACCCATTCACATACACATTTATACACAGATGACAGAGGAAACCATGCAAGGCACCAACCTGCTCAATCTAACCCCGAAACGTTGGTTAACTCTAATACTGGCTGACTGACTGACAGCCAGCCAGCAAGCAACCCACTCAGTCAGTCAGTCAGCCAGCCAGTCAGTCAGTCAGAAAGAATGACAGACAGTGAACAGGATAAGGGGGGTTATAGAAAAGCCTGGATCACACTGCAGACTCAGGAAGGTAGGAAGGTACTGCAAGTAATTCCCTTCCCTTCCATTTTGTGTGTGTGTGTGTGTGTGTGTGTGTGTGTGTGTGTGTGTGTGTGTGTGTGTGTGTGTGTGTGTGTGTGTGTGTGTGTGTGTGTGTGTGTGTGCGTGCGCGCGCGCGCGCGCGTGTGCTTGCGCACGTGCATGTGTGTGTGAGAGTGAGAGTGACACATCATTGATTTAGCTTGCAGACTCAATGAGCAACCAGGAAATTATCCAATCACCAGTGAAGGGAAAGAGAAAGGAAGGGAGACAGAGAGAGAGAGAGAGAGAGAGAGAGAGAGAGAGAGAGAGAGAGAGAGAGAGAGGAGGATGATGACGGTTCAAGTCAGATCTATTCTTCCGCTGGTGTCCAAAAATAGCAGATCTACAACCTCACAATGAGCTGTGGCGTGACGTGTTGTGTGCTTGTAGACCTGCTATTCGCGGTGCACAACACGGTGGGCAACTAAGAATGAATCAGGTGTCAGAGAGTTTGTTCATTCCTCCCGTTCAATGATTCATCGTATTCGTTTTTCACACACACGCACGCACGCACGCACGCACGCACACACACATATGTATATATGCACACGCACACATGCATATAAATGAATCCGTATCTCAACAGTGCTGATGGTTGCACTGTGTGAGTGCTCGTACTGGCTAAATTATAATTCAATATAAATACATAATCTTGATCAAATATATCCATGGTTACACGCATGCCCGCACGCACACACACACACACACACACACACACACACACACACACACACACACACACACACAAACATTCGACCCCACATGTTAACTACAAATCACCAAGCAACACCAAGGAGTTCTCAGCTCATTAACACAATGGATAATGTTGTTCAAGGTAAGATCAGATCGACCTTTATTGATCCCCAGAGGTTGTGTCATAGCAGCACCATAGCAACAGCAGCAAAGCCTGCAGACTGTGTTAACAGTCTTTTGAATAAAAAAACTATTGCGTTTGCGTCATATTTTAGTCATCCGTAATGATGGACTTTGTTGACGAAAGTGTCTGTCTAGTTTTCATAATTTTCGAAGATCATCTATTCGTCATCGTGTTCAGTCGACTACATTAACAAACACTATACTCCAAACTAATACAAAGTACAAACATCAGCTCTATAAGAACAGTATGACCGCCTAGATTTTACTTGAAAAATAAAAAAGCACAATATTTGCCTCTGAGATCAAGTACCGCAAAATGTGAACACTCAAGTAAAGTGCAATTAACTCAACATTGCACTGAAGTAGCCTACATAGTGCTTGAGTTACTTTCCAGTTTCCACCACTGTTTATATATTATGTCTGCAACATGCCAGCAACGCACCATGGACAGTGTTGAGGAAAGGTTGTCTGAGTACGTTCTAGGACAGTGGTTCTCAACCTGTGGGTCGGGAGCCCGGGGGGGGTCCCCAGATGATTAACTTAATGTGCAACATTGCTTTCTCACTCAACAGTAAACAAACCCACATAATTTGTAATATGTTATGGACGTTATCTGCACATTTCTAAAGTGACAATTTAAGGACTTTTTAATACCTCTAAAATGACAAGTTAAACTTTGGCCAAAGTGTAAAATATTAGAGGCAGAAATTGTGAAAATAGCAGATCTACATGCTCACAACGCCTCGTGTTGCGAGGCGTTGTGAGAATGTAGATCTGCTATTTTCACAATAGAACCGTGTCATACAAAATGTTATGCCTCAATAATAATCTTTATTGT
>NC_137811.1:27948636-28013636 GCF_963921795.1 Nannobrachium achirus
TCTGGCCTGCCTCAACAGATCCCTGCGCTGAGGCAGCTGCCAACCCGGTTCGCAAAGGAGAGGGGCGATCGCCGATCTCCACGTGCCCTTGTAGGGAGCCACCAGGAGCATCTCCAGACCGAACCTCCTGACTCTCTCCAGAGTGGGACGGATCATGTCGAAGGGGGGAAACGCGTACAGTAGACCTCTCGGCCACGTGTGCGCTAAGGCGTCCAACCCCAAGGGAGGACTGCCCTTCACCGCGAAGAACAACGGACACTTCGTATTCTCCGCTGACGCAAACAGGTCCGCCACTGGCTGACCGAACTTGCGAAAAATCTGGCTCGCCACCCTGGGGTGGAGAGACCAATCCTCGTAGCGAGGCCCTCCCCTGGACAGGAGATCTGCTCCGCTGTTGAGGAGACCCGGGACGTGTAAGGCCCTGATTGACTTGAGGCGCGACAAGCACCAAACCGTCAATTCTCGAGCCAGACGATCCAGAGGCAACGACGACAGGCCTCCTTGTTTGTTGACATAAAACATGGCCGTCGTATTGTCGGTCCTGACCAGAACATGACAATGCAAAATCCAAGGCTCGAAATGCTTGAGCGCCAGGAGTATAGCCATCAACTCCAAATAGTTGATGTGGCGACTCCTCATCTCCAGAGGCCAAAGCCCCTGCGCTGTGCGCCCCTCGTAAGTGGCTCCCCACCCACTGAGACTGGCGTCTGTCGTGATCGACTTGTGGGAAACCACCTCGCCAATCGAGACTCCGCTGGTGAGGAACCCCTCCACCCGCCAAGGAGACAGGGCGATCGCGCAGGAAGGGGAAACCGTAACCTTCTTGTACTTCAAGGAGGGCGGGATCCCGAGTGATAACATCCATCGTTGAAAAGGTCTCATATGAAACCTGCCCAACCGCAACAGATGTACTGCGGAAGCCATCATTCCCGTCAGTACCATGCAACTCCTGTAAGTGACCTCCTGGCCTACTTGAAAGGAGTTGAGGCATTTCCGAAACCTGTCCACCCTCTCCTCTGAGAGACGAGCCGACATGACGGACGAGTCCAGAAGGACCCCAATGAAGGTAAGACGGCGTGCTGGAGTCAGCATGCTCTTGTCGTGGTTGACTATGAAACCTAATGCCTTTAGGTGAGCCAAAACCACTTGTGTGTGACGCGCCACTTTGTGGGCGGAGCTCGCTGAAATCATCCAATCGTCGATGTACGTAGCCAACCTGACGCCCTGCTGTCTCAGCGGCGCGATGGCTGCGTCGGTCACTTTCACGAAAACCCTCGGGCTCAGTGACAGACCGAAAGGGAGTACTGTATATTCGTACAGGCGACCCTCGAAGGCGAACCGTAGAAATTTCCTGTGTGGGGGATAAATCAGAACGTGCTGATAAGCATCCTTCAGGTCCACTGAACAGTGGAAATCCCCTTGCCTGACCGACCGTAACATGGTGGGTACAGTTAGCATCCTGAAAACGTATTTCTTCAAGTAAACGTTTAGCGCCTTCAAGTCCAGGATGGGACGTAGCCCCCCCCCTTTCTTGTGCACCAGGAAATAACGGCTCCAAAATCCCAGGCGGGATTGTGTCCCGTCCAGCTCCACTATAGCACCCTTGCTTAGCAACGAGCTGATCTCCTCTCTCAAAAGATCTGCCTTTAAACCACGCGCCCTGGTATGAATAACCCTGCTTGAAAGCGGAGGTACATTCGCGAACTGTAACCTGTAACCTTTGGTTATCGTTCGAAATACCCAATGGCTCGGTTTGCATAACTTCCACTGGCTCGCGCAGCGTGCTAGCGTGTTTTGAGAGAGAGAAACCCCACCACTGTGCTTCCGTGACGGCGGAGCTTTTTGGCGGCCGGACCGGAAGCGGGAGACCTGCGTATCCGTATCCGGGACACCCGGAAGCGGAGCGCATGGGTTCAATAGGCCGCAAGGCGGAAACACCTTCTGGTTGTACCGCTTGACTAGCGGAGCTTTTTGGCGGCTGGACCGGAAGCGGGGAGCAAGCGAATCCGTATCCGGTGAAACCGGAAGCGTTCGGCTTTCGCTCGATAGAGAGACAGGAAGAGCAAAACGATTCGACTGATAAGCAGATTCGCCCACAACTAAAGCATTCTCCCCTGACAGGGGAGGAACTTTTACGTTTAATTCCTGCTCTAAAGCCTTTATGCTTGTCCCTTGACACGGGCTCATAGTAGGCCGACAGAATTTCTGACTCATTGTTGAATTCATAGCATCGCTCACGCGAGGGAAAGTCCACTCGCGCGCATGAGGAACCATATAATTGTTTGACATTAACATTACTGGTTGATGATAAAACCTGTGATTGATTAGATAGTCCTGACGGGACATCAACATTTCTACAGGAGACATGCATAATGGGGTCGTCTGTGCAAGTACGAGAGAGTTGGACAGAGGCAGACTTTGCTCTTTCAACATATTTATTCCCGATACAGGAGGCATAAACATTGGCATTTTCATTTCCCCGACGCGGGGTACAGAAAACAAACGCTCTCGCTTGGGGGGAAGGGGACCGAGAGACACCTCGGACCCCCGCCCCGACACAAACTCCCTCTTCAAAGTGTCATTTCCGCTGTCCCCTGCCGCGGCCCCCGCGGAAAGAAGACGGCTGCCTATTATCCCTGGACGTGCGGCGCTGCTGAGCACGTTCGGGAACTACAACCTTGCTGCGGGGCTTGTCAGGCGCCCTGGCTGCAGATGCTCCCCTGGAGGAAGAAGAGTGCTTTTTATAAGAAGCAGAGCGGCCCCTCTCTCTGGTGCGGGAGGAGCGGGACACCCTCCTAGCTTGCTGCGGTTCCTCCTGAGGCACTGTAGTGGACTCGACGATGTCCTTAGCCGCCTTGAAGAAGGTAACTCTACCCTGCAGCAGCTCCAAGCCCCCACCCATGAGGGTGGTGGGACTGTTCTCCATGTTAATGAGAGACTTGTACATCTCCCCGCGAGGACCTAGAGGCTTCTCGCCCACGTCCCTCTTAGGCTCGAGGTCGACATAGTCGAGCCAGCGGGTTCTCTCAGACTGGAGGTTGTAGTCCATGGACCTGCCCATCCACTTAACCGCATGCCAATTGACCTTCAGCATGATGTCAAATAAAGTGTTCAGTTCAGCTGTGTGCTCCCCCGTGGGCAGACCTTTGACCAGGTCCTTGGTGGAAGCGAGCAAGAGCTGGATTAGATTCAGGTCCTTAGCAGCCAGAGCAGCGGACCGGTAGGCGTTACGAGCCCTGTCCGACTGCATCTTGTCCTCCAGAACAGTGAACCCCGGCGGGTTGGTGCCGACGGGGCCGACAAACGGCCCGCACTTAGCCGTGCCCACATCCTTATACTGGGGTCTGACGGAGCCTAGAAAGGATTGCGCTAACAGGTGGTCCAGGTTGGGGCAGGTGGACATGCCTGCCTCCGCGCCTCCGACCACCTCCAAAACAGAGAAGGACAGCTTTCTGGGGTCTTTATGAGTCTTCCATGAGGAATGAAGAGCCTTGGTGAATCCCTTCACCAGCGGCAGCCTGGAGAGGACATACGGGGCGGGAACCGAAGGCTCCTGCCCGGGCATTTCGTCATCATCCTCGGCCTCATCAGAGGGGAGAGGAGGTGGCAACTCCTCTCCAACTCTGGCAAGAGCTCTCATGTAGACTGTCAGGTGATCCAGCAAATCTATTGCAGAATCGACGTCCTCAGCTCCCGCTTCATCCGCTTGACTGGCGGGTGGAGGGGCAGCGGCGCCAGAGGAGGACTGGGAGGACCCTGCGGCGTCCAGTTGACTTGCTGGAGCCGTAGGGTTCTTTACCGTGACTGTGAGTCGAGAACCATCGTCCTCGACTATATCCTCCTCCTCCTCGTCCGTGTACCCAGAGTATTCCGAGCACGAACCCTCGCTCTGACAAGAGCTCAGGTCCGACTCGCGCCTGAAGGTCTGGACTGTTTTGTTGATGCTCACGTTGAGGGGAACGTCCCCGACGGTCACATCCGATCGCTTCTTTTTGGGCACCGCGCCCGAAGGGGTAAAGGCTACTGGAGGGATGTTAGCCTTCTTGGTCGCCTTCTTAGCGGCGACTTCGCCAGACCCGCCAGCTCCAGTGACAGTGGAGCTAGCTGCGGTCGGCTGCGCGGCAGGCGGTGTTCCCAGTAGCATGGCGCCATCTTGACCTGGAGTGGCGCGCTGTTTGCCAACCGGAGCTCCGGAAGGCAGCGCCGCACCTTGACCAACGGTGCGGGCCGCCTGGGGAAGGAAAGACTGGGCTGTGGGGTTCAGAGCAGCAGACCCACCTGGTGGAGCACAGGCTCCGAGGCCTGCCCTAGCCAGGTAGAGGCGGTGTACCAGGACATCGTGGTCGAAGGCCGTGCAGATGTCGCAGAAGGGTCCTGCTCTCCCCTGAGGACATAGTGCAGAGAAGGCGTGTGCAACGCCCATGCAGCTAGCACAGAGAGGATGAAAATCCTGTCCGTCGATGAGTCCTGGACAGCCTGGGTAGTCACATTGCCTCGGCAGAAGGGCCAGAGGATCCATGGCGAAGCAGTGTAGCTAACGTTAACAGAGCTAACAAGCTAACAAGCTAACGGCTAAAGCTAGGCCACGCTTGATTCAGACAAAGGCCTGAACAAGCGGTAAGCAGTGTAGCTAACGTTAACACAAAGCTGACGAGCTAAAGAGCTAACGGCTAATGCTAGTTCACGCTTGATTCAGGCAGAGGCCTGAACAAGCGGTAACCTACTTTGTTAAGCAGTAGAAACCCGTCGGTTTAAGACGGGACAAGAATAATTATTCTTAGGTACGGGTTTAAATCTACACTCGCCGGTGGGCGACTTCCTATGCCACCGCTTTAGGCTAAAGAGCGAAGAAATAAATTATAAGGCTGAGTTTCAACTTATCTGAATGTGATATCGCAGAGAGTGAAAAGAGGATGTTACTTCCGCCTCCGGGGGCTTTTATAGCCGGGAGGCGGGTCACTCTGGTTTGAGTGACAGGCCCTTCCTACCTACGTTAGTACGGGAGCTGAAGTAGTTTCTCTGAATGATCGCCAGGGGGCGACATTACCCAAGTGGGAGGTCATCCTGGAATCTTGACAGTACCCAGCCAGCACGCCCACATGGGTCCCGCATGGGTATGAGTTGGGCTTCCCTACATGGGCCCCACCTGGGAATGTCCGCGGTTTCCACAAGGGTCCCTCGTGGGTTAGCCCACGTGGGCTCAACGTGGGTTCTACATGGGCCCTGGGTTGGCCCCACCTCGGCAAATTTATATGGGACCCAGGTGGGAACCACTTGGGCTAGCCCACGTGTGCTCAACGTGGGTTCTACATGGGCTCTGGGTGGGCCCCACCTCGGCAAATTTATATGGGACCCAGGTGGGAACCACTTGGGCTAGCCCACGTGGGTTCTATGTGGGAATGTCCGCGGTTTCCACAAGGGTCCCTCGTGGGTTAGCCCACGTGGGCTCTGAGTGGGTTCTGCATGGGTCCTGGGTGGGCCCCACCTTGGTAAATTTATATGGGACCCAGGTGGGAGCCACTTGGGCTAGCCCACGTAGGCTCTGGGTGGGTTCTGCATGGGTTCTGGGTGGGCCCCACCTTGGTAAATTTATATGGGACCCAGGTGGGAGCCGCTTTGGCTAGCCCACGTAGGCTCTGGGTGGGTTCTGCATGGGTCCTGGGTGGGCCCCACCTTGGCAAATTTATATGGGACCCAGGTGGGAGCCGCTTGGGCTAGCCCACATAGGCTCTGGGTGGGTTCTGCATGGGTCCTGGGTGGGCCCCACCTTGGCAAATTTATATGGGACCCAGGTGGGAGCCGCTTGGGCTAGCCCGCATGTGCTCTACATGGGTTATACATGGGCCCTGGGTGGGCCCCACCTTGGCAAATTTATTTAGGACTCGGGTGGGAACCACTTGGGCAAGCTCACGTGGTCCCACCTAGGCAATTCTATGTCGGAACCATAGGGGATAAATGTGGGATCCAAGTGGGCTCAACCTTGCTCCTAGGCAAATGTAAGTAGTTTCTGACTGGGCCTTCGATGTGCGATGGTTCCTTTTGGTCCTAGGCATCAACCATATTAATAATTGTAAACAGTAAACACATGAAATATTTTTGCAAGGATGAAAGTAGACAATATATTTTGACAAAGTTTATTAAACAAAAACTTTGTTAATACAAACACAATGTAAATAAAGAGCAGCAGTGTCAAGAGCATGCAGTGTCAAAAGGCACAAATAGCAAATGTACATAAAGAGCAGCAGTGTCAGAGTAAATATACATACGGTATATGTACATATGGTATATACAAAAAAACACTTAAAATCACTTAAAAAAATTTAAAAAGGAGGGGAAAAAACAGCTCCACAGACAAACACTGTGTGTGTGGGTGTTGCATGAGCCAAGAGCCAGAGAACACACATCAAATGTACATAAAGAGAAGCAGTGTCACAGCAAATATACATACCGTATATGTACATGTGGTATATAAAAAACACACTTAAAATGGAAAAAGCTGCTCCACAGACTGCAAACAGAACAAAATGATGGATAAAAATTGTCCAAAAACAAACACTGTGCGTGTGGGTGTTTCTTTGAGCCAACCACAGGGCAGCATTGTGCTGCTGAGGGGAGAGAAAGAGACAGATACTTGGTCTACTGGGGAGGTGCATCATCCAGCTGAGGACGCTGTACAGTCTGACCTCTGACTCTGTTCCCACCTCTATCGCGAGCACCAATGAACCACTTGGAGATGGCCTTTTCTGCAGCCTGGTGGTTGGTCTCTTGTGTGATAGGGTTTTTCTTAAGTCCCCCTAAAAGAAATGACAAGAAGACAACTGTTAGAATGATGGAATATGAAACCTTTTTGAGTGACATCAGTTCCAATTTTTTTTCACCCCGTTTCCTCTGCTGTATATTTTAATCAGGAACACTCATTTATTGCAACAATTGTAATACAGTTAAACTTGGCATTAAGGATGTTCCCTGAATGTTGTTCATGCTTGCTTGCTATGCAAAACCAGGGAACTTTAAGCAAAAACCCCCATAGGGTTACAATAGTAGTACAATAGCAATATTTTGACATGTTAGCTTGGGTGGATGCTGGGGTGGAGGAGGCAGCATATCCAAGATCAAAACCAAGGAGAGCTATAGTGAATGCAAGTCGTATTTAAAGGAGCCTCCCGTACAGAGCGAGAGCTCAGATTGGATTGTAATGGATTGTAATTGGATTGTAATGATCAGCAGATCTGTGAATGAGGAAAAGGAAAAGGATCTAACTGACAGCTGGTTACAGTTGAGGCGGGCGAGACTCACGTGTGAAGCATAAACTAACACCATTATTCATACTGTGGCATGCCTTAAAATTAAAACATTTAATTAAAGTGACATATAAAGTAAAGTTACACAAAGCAAATCAATACTCAAACATACCATATATGACATCATAAAGGCGCAGGTCTCTGAACTTCCTCTTGTCGTTACGTCCAAAAAGGTTGAACTGTTTTGCCAGATCATGTGACAGGAGGTACGACATCATTCGTCTGGTAGCATCATCCAGCGAAACACCTCCGATATCACCCACCATGGCAACCTGAGTGTATGGAAAAAGTCACAGGAAGGAAAAGCTGTAAGTGAACAGCAACAAGCAGTCAATCTATCTTATCACACTTTCACTGCTTGCTCCATTTCCCCGCACTGACATGTACCAATACAATACTAGCACATTTTCAAGTGAATAAGATTCAAACTTATAACTCCAGACAAGAACGCAGAGTCGCTCAGCTTCTCGTTCATGGAATCGACATCCGCAACGGTTTTCAGTGGGAAGTTTACTCCTGCAGGTGGTTCCAACAACGACACAGCCAGAGGAGGAGCCTGGTTCCTGAGCACCTGGTTCACTAACGCCGTCAGCCTTTTGAGATCCTCCTGCGTCTTCTCATACTGGATCAGGAGTTTTTCATACAACTCCACTACACTGGAATTGGGAGTGCTCCCACTCTGCCTTTCAAGTGGAGCTCCTCACTCTCGGGGACCCACGTGCACTGCTTGGACTCTGGTCGTCACTCGAGCGGCTCACTCTCGGGGACTCATGTACACTGCAACTCTGGCTTTGATTCGCCGTCGTTTGGTCCGAGCACAACCAAGTGATTCCATGATGCCACAAAATCTGTAACACAAAAATAATAATGCTTAAAATAATGTATATTGATTTGAATATTGTATAGCCACCCAGCTCCTGGTGAATCATGGTGAAGGAATACTTGAAGTGATCAACTCGCAATAGAATACATAGCATTCTTATTTTAGTAGTCTCAACTTGCTGACAGATTAATTCATTGAACGATTATCAGGGATCAGGAAACGGGTTCACAAGAAATAGGGATCAAACAGGGATCACTAGAAACGCTTGAATAATTTTGAAGCCAACTAATGTGATTGCCGATCTGCAAACTCACAACACATTGCATAGCGGTGCGATTTGACCTTGTTGATCGGCTATTGTTAAATAGCTGATGTAAATACTGGTTAAATGATTTTGATGCAAGTATGAACTTTTTAGGATGTGATCCTATTCAGAATATGTAATTTTGAACCACTGGTGCAGTGCTTCAAAATTAGGGGTCCAATGGGGTCCCCAGCAAAAAGTTCATATAAGGATCAAAATGTATCTAAATTTAACCAATTATATATACATGATGAATCAGCTATTTGAAAATAACAATAAAAATGACACACCGCTATGCAATATGCTGTGAGGTTGTAGATTGGCAACCCCTTTATAAAAAAACATTGGTCAGAAACTAAATAAGTTTGAAATTAGTCTAGCCTTTCTAGTGAAATATCCCTGTAAGAATCTGATAACTGTTCAATCTATCAACAAGCGTAGAGTGATCCATTATGCATTAAATTGCTGGTTTTACCACTTCAAATATGCTATGCATTCTTCTGAACCAAATGATGAAACCAGACAGCACTGATTCACACTCTCACAGTGAAGAATCTCAGCAAAACTTGTGACCAGACAGTGGTCCCAAAAGGGCTTACCAACTAGTAGCTCGCATGATGTGACTATGCCATTAAGCTAGATGCAGAATACACCAAAATTAGAGTGACAATCTTTAACTCAAATATTTGCTTCTGGGGGTCCCTGGAACAAAATATTTTGCGTTGGGGGTCTGTGACCAAATACATGTCATTTTGGTGGTACTCTACATGACAAAGAATGGGAACCACTGCTAGCAACATATTTTTTTTGTTTAAAAAAAAAGGATTTAAGACATGTGTAGAATCTGCCTATATCAGTGGTTAATTGAGGACCCCCAAAATATGTATTTGGCCACGGACCCCCATCTCAAAATAGTTTGTTCCAAGGATGGACCCCCAGTGCAAATTATTTTGTTCCAGGGACCCCCACAAGCAAAGATTTGAGTTAAAGACTTTCACTCTAAATGTCTCACATAAAGATACTTTAATCCCTTTAAAAGAATTTGACCCCTCCCCCCTCTCTCTCTCTCTCACACACACACACACACACACACACACACACACACACACACACACACACACACACACACACACACACACACACACACACACACACACACACACACAGTGGTGGATAATGTACTGACATTTTTTACTTGAGTAGAAGTATCAATACTACAATGTAAATGTACTCAAGTAAAGTCCAGAATTAAAAAAAGTATGAAAGCATTTGCATCAAAATGTACTAAAAGTACCAAAAGTAAAAGTATAAACTGTTTGAAAATAGCAGGTATATAAGCCTATGCGTTGTGAGCTTGTAGATAGGCTATTTTCAAATAGCCATGGTATAAAATAAAGTAGGCTAAAGTATGTATGTTTTATATTATAATTATATCTGCAAAGTGACTAGTAACTAAAGTTTTCAAATAAATGTAGTGGAGTAAAAGTAGGCTACAATATTTGGATCCGAGTTGTAGTGGAGTAGAAGTAAAAGTATTGGAAATACTCAAGTAAAGTACAATTACCTCAAAATTGTATTTAAGTAAATGTACTTAGTTACTTTACACCACTTTAAACCACTTTACACACACACACACACACACACACACACACACACACACACACACACACACACACACACACACACACACACACACACACACACACACACAATAAGACTAGTTTCTTACCTTAAATTAGTTTTCCAATCGAAGAATGAAGATTGAATAATTGAAGAAATGAAAAAAGCAGCAAAAATGATGACACGCAGTATATGCAGTTCATGTTTCGTTGTAAGATAGCACACACTAGCAGCAGCTCTGCAGTACCTGTGAAATTCTGTCTGTATGTCTTTGTGTGTGGACTAACCGCTCTGGGAATTCAAATAACAAAGGGCTGCATCTGATTGGCCAGTTCTCCCTGCCCCCCCCCTCCCTCTCTCTCTCTCTCTCTCTCTCTCTCCCTCTCTCTCTCTCTCCACTGTGAAAGGGGCGGTTCTGATTCTGTTGAAGTCTATTGACTGCAGGGAGTTTATGGAGCAGTATAGGCCTAATTATATAGGCCTAATCTGTAGTTTTATAATTTAATGTATTTTTGTGTGTAATCCACTTTTAGAGGTGTTTTATAATTTAAGCTACTTTTAAACTGTGCAAAATGAAATTAAATCCATGATAGTGGAATGCATTGTTTCCATATGTCCTAGAGAAAAAAACATAACGGTTAAAATACAAAGTCAGAGTTAAAACAGTACAACTGCATTTTGATAAAGTTCATATTCTCTTGAGATTTAGTAGACAAAAAAGAAAACTAAAGACTCAGTTATCTTTTTTTCCTCTTATCTCTCCTTATGTCCTATGGACAATGGTGGAAAAAAGTAGTCAAATATTTTACTCAATTAAAAGTATCAATATGGCAGTACAGAAATACTCTGTTACAAGTAAAAGTCTGGAATACAAGATGTACTTAAAAGTACGAAAGTATTATCATCAAACTGTTTGAAAATAGCACATCTGCTGCCAAAAATGTGGGGGTTTGATATACATTGTAGGCTACTATGTATAAGCTACTGTAACAGAACCTCAATAAACAATTATTAAAAAAATAGCACATCTACAAGCTCACAACGTATTTTATCTTCGGTATAAAATAGGGCTAAAGGGCTAAAGTGGATTAATGTAGCCTATGTTTTATAATATAATCACTTATATCTGCAAAGTAACTAGTAATTACAGTTTTCAAATAGTTGTAGTGGAGTAAAAGTCAAAGTAGGATATTGAAAATTGGACACTGAAAATAGATTATCTACAAGCTCACAACGCCTCACTTTGCGCACACACACACAACACATTGAAGAAGTAATCCTGTCTTTATTTAGTCAAGTTTTAGTTGTCAGTACACTTAGTCATAGTTTTAGTAATCAGGGCTTAGTTTTTTTTAGTGAAAAAAGGTAATAAAATAAAAAAGACTGTGAAATGGCAAATGAACAAGTGACTTTTTGTGGCTGGACTGGACAAGTGAATGTGAAATGTACTAGTCCAGAGGACACTGTGCCTCAAAAGGTTAATAATAAATAGCAAAAATAGCAGATCTACAAGCTCAAAACGTGTTGAAGTTTGAGTTGAGTCTGACGGGGTCTCAGACTCAGACATATCAAACGTGTCAAACTTGAATTAAATGGTTGAGAATCAGTGCAGTCTTCTTTTACTGGGGTCCTTAGCATATCTTTTCAAATGGGAGAGGTTAGACGGCTATTGTACCCCCAAAACCGGTTTGCCACTTCACAGTTAGGAAGTGAGCATCGTCAAGTCGTATTTATATTTAAATGCCATATATTTGCATTCAAGTTTAGACAACACACACACACACACACACACACACACACACACACACACACACACACACACACACACACACACACACACACACACACACACACACACACACACACACACACAAACACACACACACAAATTGGCTCACACATACAAGACCATGATAGTGGAATGCATTGTGTCATTTGATAAAGTTCATATTCTCTTGAGATTTAGTTGACAACAAAGAAAATGAAAGACTCTTACTCATACTGTCTACCGATGTGCATGATTTGTGGGCAACATCTCTATGGGTAGTTTACATAAATGGATTTTGCAAACATCTACCTCATGGTGGCGCTAGAACAGGGCCACCATGAGGGCGGACAGACAGACGGACGCACGCACGCACGTGTGTGCGTGCGTGCACATGGACGCACACACGCACGGACGGACGGACAGGGGCTAAAACATACTCTCACTTCCATCCCATGCCCAGTTATCCCACATGTAGCCCATGCGTGAACCACGTGGGCAAGCCCACTTCCATCCCATGCCCAGTTAGCGCACATGTAGCCCATGCGGGAACCCCGTGGGCTTGCCCACTTCCATCCCATGCCCAGTTAGCCCACATGTAGCCCATGCGGGAACCACATGGGCTTGCCCACTTCCATCCCATGCCCAGTTAGCCCACATGCAGCCCAACCATGTCGGCTTGCCCACTTCCATCCCATGCCCAGTTAGCCCACATGTAGCCCATGCGGGAACCACGTGGGCCAGCCCACTTCCATCCCATGCCCAGTTAGCCCACATGTAACCCATGCGGGAACCACGTGGGCCAGCCCACTTCCATCCCATGCCCAGTTAGCCCACATGCAGCCCATGCGGGAACCACGTGGTCCAGCCCACTTCCAACCCATGCCCACTTAGCCCACATGTAGCCCATGCGGGAACCACGTGGGCCAGCCCACGTCCATCCCATGCCCAGTTAGCCCACATGTAGCCCATGCAGGAACCTCGTGCCCCAGCCCACTTCCATCCCATGCCCAGTTAGCCCACATGTAGCCCATGCGGGAACCACGTGGGCCAGCCCACTTCCATCCCATGCCCAGTTAGCCCACATGTAGCCCACGCGGGAACCACCTGGGCCAGCCCACTTCCATCCCATGCCCACTTAGCCCACATGTAGCCCATGGGGGAACCACGTGGGCCAGCCCACTTCCATCCCATGCCCAGTTAGCCCACATGTAGCCCACGCGGGAACCACGTGGGCCAACCACTTCCATCCCATGCCCAGTTAGCCCACATTTAGCCCATGTGGGAACCACTTGGGCCAGCCCACCTCCATCCCATGCCCAGTTATCCCACATGTAGCCCACGTGGGAACCACTTGGGCCAGCCCACTTCAATCCCATGCCCAGTTAGCCCACGTGTAGCCCATGTGGGAACCATGTGGGAAAGCCCACTTCCAACCCATGCCCAGGTATCCCACATGTATCCCACGTGGGACCCATGTAATTTGCCCACATCAAGCCCATGCCCACGTGGTACCCAAGTAGCCCAACTCGTACCCATGCGGGACCCATGTGGGCGTGCTGGCTGGGTAAACACACGTCTGAGTGTACTTGCTAATTGTTCTTATGTGCAGTGTGTGTGTTCTGCAGTGTGTGCGTGCATGCGTGCGTGCGTCTCGCTAGACTTTGATTTGCCGGTTTGTTTGTTGTTGGGTTTTTTTTCATGGCAAATGGAATTGTTCCCCTTCATTACAGTGGTGGCCCAGCCAGACACATCGTTATGGGCTGAATCTAATTACAGACATAATTACACTTGATAAACAATTAGAAATTGTTTATTGTATTGTTCCCAACGCACACACACTCCCAATTAGAAGTACCAGTTTGTAATGTCCTCTGTATTCAGGCCTCCTCTCCTCTCCTCTCCTCTCCTCTCCTCTCCTCTCCTCTCCTCTCCTCTCCTCTCCTCTCCTCTCCCCTCCTCTCCTCTCCTCTCCTCTTCTCTCCTCTCCTCTCCTCTCCTCTCCTCTCCTCTCCTCTCCTCTCCCATTGTTTCTTTCTTCTCCTCTCACGTCTCCTTCCCTTCTCGTCCCTTCTCTTCTTTCCCGTCCCCTTCCTCCCTCCTCTCCTCTGTTGTCGAGTGTTTCAGGGACACACGCTGTTCCCTTCAGAGGACGCCATCGGGGGCATATCTCTCTCTGTTTAAACTGACGAGAGACCAAAATAACAGCACAGAGAGAGAGAGAGAGAGAGAGAGAGAGAGAGAGAGAGAGAGAGAGAGAGAGAGATAGAGAGAGAGAGAGAGAGAGAGAGAGAGAGAGGAAGATAGAGCCACATTCTCACTGTGCGTGTCGGACCGTGAGACAGACCTTTGATCAGCTATGCAGCTTACAGTACAGTAAACAACCATCTATCTGCTGCCTAACCACTTAAGCCCACGGAAAATGTTTAATTTCATGCCCAAAAATAGGGACAGCGAGCGTCGAAAGCGGTTAATTGGAAGAATTATAGGCTGCAGGTGCAACAACAGTTGTAATGTTTGGTTGTTGTGGCCACGCGTGCGTGCGATAAAGGAGATGAGAAATGGAAGAAACAGTGAATTAATGGAGTTGAAAATAACATTTCATTTCGCGTCTCTGGGCGAACGCGCGCTGCATGCCACACGCGCACACACAACGCAAAACAAAGACACGTCGAACAATAGAACAAGCCGTGGAATGAACTCCCTGTTGCACTTAGAACTGCAGACTCACCCATTCTGCCGTGGGCCAGGGACGTGCTGGGCCCCTGATTCAGCCCGGGAAAAAGAGTTGGAGAGGCCCTCATTGCGCGCTATAGAGAGAGATCTCTCTCTATAGCGCTGCTGCTACTCAAAGATTTGCCATTTCAGATCATGACAAGTGACAAGCCAGTGGGCCAATTACATGAGTTATATTTCATCGTTGTCGGGTGGAAACCTTGTATGTCCAAAACCGTTTGTTTTGTATTTATGATTTTAAAAATGATTTCAAACTAGTGAAAACAGCCGATCTACAAGCAGTTGTGTGCTTGTAGATCTGCTGTTTTCACTACTTTTGTGCGACGGCCTTGTATGATGAAGCAGGGCTTTGCTTTGCAAAAAAAAAATTTATTTGAAACTTGGAGATACGAGGTTTCTGTCCGACAGTGACGATTTACTTTGTTGGCCGCCCAGCCCCCAAAATGGAACGAAGGCCGACATGTTATTTTTATTTTTTTCCTAATGGCCGGCCTGGACCGGCCGGGAATGAACCGGCCGTTCGGGAGTTGTCCCGCTTTTCCCAATGGCCAGCACGTCCCTGCCGTGGTCTGAAGACTCACCTAATCAGACTCCACCGTAGCCCATATAGCACTTACACCCCATAGCAATTTAAATTTTAGATTGTTTTATGTTTTATTTCTTATTTTTATGACATTTTGATGTTATGAATAGGTGCTTGGTCTACCTATGTTTTTCTTAGATTAGCCTACTATGTCTTTGCATTTTGATGTATTGATGTTGATGTAATGATGTATTACCTTGCTTATCGTCGTTGTCGGGTGAAAACCTTGTATGTCCAAAACTGTACATTTTGTATTTATCATTTAAAAAATTATCTAAACTAGTGAAAATAGCCGATCTACAAGCACACAACACCTCACACCGTGAGGCGTTGTGTGCTTGTAGATCTGCTGTTTTCACTGCTTTTGTGCGACAGCCTTGTATGATGAAGCAGGGCTTTGCTTCGCGAAAAAATTTACAAATTTGAAACTTGGAGATACAACGTTTCTGCCCAACCGTGACGTTATGGTAAGTCACTCTGGATTAAGAGCGTCGGCATACTAATTGATTACACTGTAAACTGTAAACAAAACACAAACAACATAGGCTATCACATTACATACTGTACCACACAACACAAAGTAGTAGGGAACACATGATACATCACAATACGGACAAAAAAGCCCACAAGCGATAACAAGACAGATCATTGTATATTCATGAGGCTGAACATGCATGACGTCAGAGGCGTAGAAGAGCTCAGTGAATCATCACCACTTCACAGGCAAAATCCTGTGTTAATTGAACTCTGAGCATGTACAAATGTAAGCAAATTTGACTACATTTGTACACGCTCAGAGTTGCATATGCATGCATTAAGACTGAGGATCTTCAGTGTGTGTGAAATATAGTAGGGGCCTACTCCACAGCAAAGAACGCATGTCACAAGTGCATGCTTCACAATGATCTGTGCTGCGCTTACTGTGAAATAAACGTTATTTAACGGTGGGTTCTTGCTCTCTGGCACCTTAACAGTGTTTCTACTTCACGTTTTTTCCCCCTGTATGTATACTGAGTGCAACACTTGACTTGAAGGATCAGTCATGGTCTCATTGAGAGTGACTGCCATGAATACAGTAGCACAGTGGTTCTCAAACTTTGAAATTTGAAAGGTCTCCCCTTAACAAATGGAACCAAATTGACCCGTTAAAGAGTCCATTTGGTTACATTTGTACACTGTCAAAGTTACAGACTTGTAAGGGTCAATTTAGACCCCCATAAAGGAACCTAGGAGACTCCCGGAAATCCACTTTGAGAACCATTGCAGGAGGTTGAGGCCGTACTGATACTTACTATATGGACAAACAGACACACGCTGTCAGTTGTTGGAGCATCTGGTACCGCTCAAAGAAATGGCGTCCTCCTCAGGTGTCCTTTATTTAAATGTCTGGGGGTTGGCAACCCTGATGTTGGCTCAGTTGCTACACAGAACAGAGCCTTAATTAGTATCATTTGGAACACCTGTGAAGGAAGTAAGTGGCCCAATTTCACGCTAATATGGCTGCCGTGCTCCGAGCCTAATGCCTATTGGGCCAAATAATAATAATATAATTGGTTACTTCACAATTGCAGTCGAGGTTTCGTTCATACGGATCATTTCATGTTGCTTATTATGGTGACCCCATCAAGTAATTGTAACCATAGAGTGTTAGCGTTCTAAACTGTAAAGCTCAACAGGCATACTTTTTATTTGAGGATAGAGTTGTTGAACTAGCACAAGATATCCCCTACAGAGATTATGGCCATGAGATATGCACAGGAAACTTCCGTATACACGTTGCTAACGCTATTTTGTTATCTCGGCGCCTTTGTAGATGAGGTCCTGTTATCTCCAAGAAAAAAAGATCACAGTATCTGGATGGAAACTCTAAAATAGTTTCACAATTTATAATTGCCATTTAGGCATTTAGAAGAAGCTCTTATCTAGATTGACTAGAGTAAGCAGCAGTGCCTAATTTATGCCTACAACCTACAAGCTCTCAACGTGCGGCATATGCAACACGCTGTGAACTTGTAGGTTGCCTATCGCTGGCGTTCAGCGCGGTCGGCTTCGAAGCTTAATGAATTTGACAAAGGAGGGCAGTCACATACTGTAAGTAGAGTGCAAAGATAACAATGTAGTGCTTCAAAGAAACTAGGACAGTGGTTCTCAACCTTTTCAGGCTGTGACCCCCAAAATAATCATATTTTAACTGAGGACCCCTGCACCCTGACAAGGGTTCCACCCTGACCAGGCATTACATTTTGTATAACACGGTTCTATTGTGAAAATAGCAGATCTACATGCTCACAACGTTGTGAGCATGTAGATCGGCTATTTTCATAATTTCTGCCTCTAATATTTGACAATTTGGCCAATGTTTAATTTGTCAATTTAGAGGTATTAAAAAGTCCTTCAATTGTCACTTCAGAAACGTGCAGATACCCCATATACACTTAAACTTTATGTTGGTTTGTTTACTGTTTAGTGAGAAAACAACGTTGCACATTAAGTTAATAATCTGGGGACCCCCCAAAATAAAGTTGGGGACCCCCCACAGGTTGAGAACCACTGGACTAGGATACCAGGTAAACCTCATATCACAATGGCCACCTGGAAGGGCCACACTGGGGAGGAAAACCAGGTCACCCAAATCTTTCAAGTTTCACTAAATAGTGGCAACCAAAAGTGTGATGGCTAAACTGTGTCACTAAAATTGATTCACATACTTTTCTTTTTACACACAGATGTTTTAACAATACTCTCTTCTCTTTTTTTCTTTTTCTTTTTTTTACAAATGGCTTAACTGAGTTGGGCAGTGCCACCACCAGTGTTAATTTTTACAGGAAATGTTGATTTAGTTTTAGTCATAGTTTAGTCATCTGAAATGTTTTAGTTTAAATCTAGTTTTAGTTGACTAAATGTCATAAGATTTTAGTCGACTAATTTTGATATTGACAACAAATGTACAGTATGTGTATTTGGTGTCCTTTATGGTGTAG
This sequence comes from Nannobrachium achirus, assembly GCF_963921795.1. NCBI lineage: Eukaryota > Metazoa > Chordata > Actinopteri > Myctophiformes > Myctophidae > Nannobrachium > Nannobrachium achirus. The sequence continues at coordinate 27,966,750 of NC_137811.1, forward strand.
TAATGCCTGATTTTACACTTGGTTGCATGCTGAAAATAGCCGAGCTACAGGCTCACAACGTGTCGCAGTGTGAAGTGTTGTGAGCTTGTAGATCCGTTATTTTCCAAGCGCAACACCCAAGCACAATCAAACACAAAAAGTCTTTATTTAGTTTGTTTTCGTCAGTGAAAAAAGGTAGTCGACGAAAGATTTTCGTCACAGTTTTAGTCGACAAAATGAACACTGCGTGGCACATGTTCACAAGATGAAGAGAACAACGAGAGTAGTGTGTTGCCGATGGACAGAGTGAGACAGAGTGACAGTGTGTATTTCACACTCTTGTTTGCTTGTGTATCTCTCCTCCCAACCGAGTCATAAAGTTGAAATGTTGAGCTGTGCTTCTCTGGTAGAGCGGCGACATTTCAAGCACCGCCAAAAGCGACGTGCAGGGACGTGCTGGACATTGGGAAAAGCGGGACAACTCCCGAACGGCCGGTTCATTCTCGGCCGGTCCAGGCCGGGCCATTAGGAAAAAATTAAACTGTTTGCACAAAAGTAAAAATTAAACTGTTTGCACAAAAGTAAAAATTAAACTCTTTGCACAAAAGTAGTGAAAACAGCAGATCTACAAGCACACAACGCCTCGCACCGCGAGGCGTTGTGTGCTTGTAGATCGGCTGTTTTCACTAGTTTAAATCATTTTTTAAATGATAAATACAAAACAAACGGTTTTGGACATACAAGGTTTCCACCCAGCAACAACGAAATATAGGCCTAATTCATGTAATTGGCCCACTGGCTTGTCACTTGTCATGATCTGAAATGGTAAATCTTTGAGTAGCAGCAGCGCTATAGAGAGAGATCTCTCTATAGCATGCAATGAGGGCCTCTCCAACTCTTTTTCCCGGGCTGAATCAGGGGCCCAGCACGTCCCTGGCAGAGCGTGACAGAATGAGTTACAGATCATCCAAAAGTTCAAGAACAAAGGTAGTCTTTTCTGATATAGGAGCAGATGAAAATTGTGTGCGTGTGTGCGTGCGTGCGTGCGCGTGTGCATGCAGGAACGTGCACACATAGACATCAAAGGGGGCTTGAGCCCCTGCCCTTTTATCCGTCTGTAAAAAGTGCCCTCTCCAGACGAGAAATGCTGTTTTTAATATGGTGAAAGAAATGCAAATGCCACCTTTCCATGCCATACCTGAAGGCGGCATTCAAACAAACCATGTCCAAACTCTCCTGAACTTGAATGCAGCGTCTTATGTTGAAAGAATTGCCCTTTCCGTGTAGAAATCCATGCCGTTACAGCACATCTCTTGTTGACTTGATTATGCTTAGTTCAGTCTGGTGTAACGCACCGAAAATAGCCGACCTCCAAGCTCACAACGCGTCGCAGTGTGACACGTTGTAAGCTTGGAGGTCTGCTATTTTTGATATTTCCACCAAACGCCCTCTTAGAAATGTCAGCCCCTGCCCTCTCTAACATTCTCTGCACGTCCCTGCGTGCGCGCGTGTCTTTCTCCTCGCGCTTTCAGTGCGGCTGCAGACCAGTCTTCTCCTGAGATGCCCGTGTGACCTGAAGGTCAGCGGTCAGCCTTGTCCTGTGGCTCAGGGAGTTCCTGAGGACCCGGGGGGTCTGCATTAATAAACACCTTCTCTGACTGCTTCGTCCTGATCGCCGGTGTTCCACAAGGGAGCCTTTTATCTCTCTCTCTCTCTCTCCCCTTCTCCGTATAAAATGCGGTCAAATGCAAAAGCAAAGAGCTCTCACTCATAAAGTATGCTGATGACACATCATGGCCCTGGCACTGGCTGCCTGTCTGCAGGATGTCACCAGCCCTTCCTAGACTCTCACCACCTTGCCACCTGCTTTGATGGCAGCTTCCTTGACCTTAATGTCAGCAAGACCAAGGAGCTGTGTCTGAGAGGTAGGCAGACGTTGCGGTGCGAGGCGTTGTGTGCTTGTAGATCGGCTGTTTTCACTAGTTTAAATCATTTTAAAAATGATAAATACAAAACAAACGGTTTTGGACGTACAAGGTTTCCACCCGACAACGACGAAATATAACTCATGTACAGTAATTGGCCCACTGGCTTGTCACTTGTCACAAATCTGCTATAGAGAGAGATCTCTCTCTATAGCGCGCAATGAGGGCCTCTACAACTCTTTTTCCCGGGCTGAAACAGGGGCCCAGCACGTCCCTGTGTCATAGCGAGGGCTCAGGAGCGTCAAGGGCGAAGGCTAAGTGACATTTAAAATTTTCTCACAGGACAGCTTTGCATTGATTGTAATAATTTAATTTAAAACAACATTTAAAAAAGTATAGTTTAAAATACATTCATTGAAGCCTAATCAGTATAAAAGTATAGATTGCTTAATCATTTTGTTTTTTTAAGTAAAGAATTACAATCAATGGAATGCTGTCCCGTGAAAACACTGAAAACTGGAACGGGAACCTTTCAGTTAGACACAAGAACAAGCTGCTGTCTCTGGGAGTCAACCAGCCTAGCAAGATCATTGGAGACCAGGGACCTGCAGAGAATGTTAGAGAGGCAGGGGCTGAAATTTCTAAAAGTGCCTTTGGTGGAAATATCGAAAATTAGCAGACCTTCAAGCTTGGAGGTCGGCTATTTTCGGTGAACTAAGCACACTGCATAATCAGTCAATAAGTCAATACTAGAGATGTGGCGTATGGCATGGATTTCTACACAGAGAGGGCAATTATTTCAACATAAGATGCTGTATTCAAGTTCAGCAGAGTTTGGACAAGGCAATTGTCTTGAATGCTGCTGCATTTGCATTTCTTTCACCATAGTGAAAACTGCATTCATGGTCTGGAGAGGGCACTTTTTACAGACGGATAAAAGGGCAGGGGCTCAAGCCCCCTTCGATGTCTATGTGTGCACGTGCCTGTTGGAGACAAACCAATGCAACTCTAGAACCCAGCGGTCCATAAGCCAAAAGCCAACCCAGCTCTATAATGACCTCACTCATCATTCCACACTGTTGCCACCTGGCAGGAAACTCAAGGTATTACTATAGCCAGGAGGAATTGGTGCAAGAACCGATGTGTGTCCTCTGCTGTGGTGGCCATTCTGAACAGGGACATAATGAAAAATAATAATCCCCCACAGCCCATGAGCCCCACTGCTGCAGAATATGTATTTAAAATATTTAATGCATTGTATAACTCTTTACTTCTTTTTTTACACTGTGTTGCCAGAATGCCAAAGGCATTTCCATTTTATGTACATTTTATGTAAATGTAATTGGATGATAACGTTTTTGCATCTTATATCTTATAATTTCTCTCATCCTCTCCTCTCCTCTCCTCTCCTCTCCTCTCCTCTCCTCTCCTCTCCTCTCCTCTCCTCTCCTCTCCTCTCCTCTCTCTCTCACTGGGCTCATAAATCTATGATCAGTCGTCAGGCCCGACCAAAGCGAACAACGAACACTCAGCTCGCCGATCAAAACGTAATCGCCCGTCCGTCACGCAGAGCCCTCGCACTCCTCCTCCCCAGCTCTCCGTCCATCCCTCCATTGCTCTGCCCCTCCCACTCTATCATTTCCCTCTTTATAATCCCTATCACTTGCCTTAATTCTTCCCTCTCTCTCTCTCTCTCTCTTCCCTCTCTCTCTTCCGTGCCCCCTGCCGTCTCTTCCTCTCTATCCATCCCCCTCTTTTAACATGGCTCGCTTGTTTTCGCCAAGAGATGTTGAGGGAGGAAGAGGAGACACTCATACTAATCTCACACCCCTCCCTCTCTCCCTCTCTCATTCTTTCTCTCTCTCTCTCCCCTTCCCCCTCTTCTCCCCATTTCCATTCCCTCTCTTTCTCTCTCGTGGCGTGTGTGTGTGTGTGTGTGCGTGCGTGTGTGTAATGCGCTGACTCACAGGGACACAGTGTTAGCTGGCAGCTACAAACTTACAGAGGACACATCTTGAGGCGTTTGGTCCGGCTGACCTAACCGGACTTGACCATGCCTTATAGTTATCAGACACTTTGAGGGCAAGCGTGTATGTGTTGTTGTTGTTTTGTTCATTCATTTATTTTTACCCCAGGTGCGAAAACACGCACATACTGTACACAGGCACGCATGCGCATGCACATTCACATACAGAAATACACTCTAAAGAGCAATGGCTCAGGGGTTGAGAAGACATTAGAACACAGAGGATTCCCGAAAGGTTTCCGAGTTCGATCCCGGGCTCCCCCAGAGTTAGTGTCGAAGAGTCATTGAGCAAGAATCTGAACCATAGTTGCTCACGATGTGCAGGTTGGTGCCTTGCATGGTTTCCTCCGCCATCAGTGTATGAATGTGTGTGTGAACGGGTGAATGTAATGCACAGTCTATGTAAAGCGCCTTGGATAAAGGCGCTATATAAATGCACCATTTACCAATGCACTTGTCCTTTAACGCAGTGTTTCTCAAAGTGGATTCCATTCGTATGCTGTCAGAGTTAAGAGGAGACCTTGAAATGTAAAGGTTTGAGAAACACTGCTATAACGTGTTTCTATAATTCCACTGCTATTTTTCTGAGATCAAATGGGCCTCTCTCTCTCTCTCTCTCTCTCTCTCTCTCTCTCTCTCTCTCTCTCTCTCTCTCTCTCTCTCTCTCCCTTGGTGCACATTAGGAGAAACATCACAACCCAATTAGAGTAACATAAGAGGGAGGAGGTCAGGGAGCCAGGGAGGTGAAAGCAGAGGAACAGACACAGAGAGAGAGAGAGAGAGAGAGAGAGACGGAGGGAAACCATTCTATCTGTTACTGTATATTCCAACCTCCATTTTCTCACACCGTTTGTGAACAGGGGGACAAAACCCGAAACCCTGTGCTTAATTCCATTGAAAAAACACAGTTGGAAAAGGAGAGAGCAAACGCAAAAATAAATCAATGCTAGAGCTGGGCCTGGGAGAGCTAGAGGAAATGACTAAGATGGCGGCCACATGTGTGAAGGTGGTAAACTGGCACTCTCTATAGCAGGGATAAGTATTTTCTTTTTTCATTTTTCTTTTCAGACCCTATACTCCAAAAAGCTGGCTGCTGGTTGTCACTGTTCAAACCACCTGTTGAGATACAGATACCTCTCTCTCTCTCTCTCTCTCTCTCTCTCTCTCTCTCTCTCTCTCTCTCTCTCTCTCTCTCTCTCTCTCTCTCTCTCTCTCTCTAAATGTCAGTGCTCCTATAGAGCAACAGAATGATAGAGTTACATGGACAATCTACTGCTGACATTTAAACTACACACACACTGCTAACACCTGCAGAGCAACACACACACACACACACACACACACACACACACACACACACACACACACACACACACACACACACACACACACACACACACACACACACACACACACACACACACACACACACACACACACACACACACACACACACACACACACACACACACACACACACGCATACACAATACTAGTATCACGTTGTATTCAATAGTATTCGCGTAAATTAGTTTCTCATTGTCCAACAACGTGATACCAGACACCACAGAGGTATATTGCATGTCTATTCTAATACAACACAATATTTGTCGTTACAAAGCATTGTTTCATTTTGTTTTTCATATTAACATTTTGACAATGATGCATTGCGTTAACGGAACCCAATGGGAGGAAACTGTTGGCGTTCTACTTTCTACTTTACTGTAGAGCAGACCGCGCTGATCTGCAAGTAAAATGAAACGCTGACTCATCTGATCTGCTAACAAAATGGAAAGCCGAGTCATCACACAGATTAGGCTCAAGATTTTACACAGATTTGCAGATTATAAAAAGACGAAGCTAATAAGCCCACACACCATTAGGGCTGGATTAATATAATCACAGATTACACACCAATAACCCCCCCCCCCCCCCCCCCCCATCTCTCTCTCAGTCTCTCTCTCTCTCTCTCTCTCTCTCTCTCTCTCTCTCTCTCTCACACACACACACACACACACACACACACACACACACACACACACACACACACACACACACACACACACACACACACACACACACACACACACACGGATTTGAACATGAGAGGTGTGGAGTGAAGGGCTGGGTGACTGAGAGAGCCAGAATGATAGGAAAATGAGAGGGAGAGAGAAAGAGCAGGGAGAGAACACGAGAGAGATGCCATTAGTGTTGTATTGAGAAATGATTGCTGTTTCAAGTGCATGATTGCCTCTCCTGCTGAAGGTTATAATTGTGATTGTGTGCGCGCGGCGCGCACACGCATGCACGTGTACGTGTTTGCGAGCATGCATGGCTGTGTGTGCTTGAGATTTAAAGTGTGTGTAAGTGAGTGTCTATGTGTGTGTGTGTGTGTGTGTGTGTACATATCGTCGTTGTCGGGTGGAAACCTTGTATCTCCAAGTTTCAAATGTGTATGTTCTTTCTCAAAGTAAAGCCCTGCTTCATCGTACAAGGCCGTCGCACAAAAGTAGTGAAAACAGCCGATCTACAAGCACACAACGCCTCGCGATGCGAGGCGTTGTGTGCTTGTAGATCGGCTGTTTTCACTAGTTTACATCATTTTTAAGATGAAAATTTAAAAACGAACGGTTTTGGACATACAAGGTTTTCACCCGACAACGACGATATGCATGAGCCTGTGGGAGCATGGTTGTGTGTGTGCCTGCATGTTTGTTATGTGCAATCCAATGTGTAATACCTTTTTCCCACCTGAGACACAAACATACACACACGCACGCGCGCGTACGCACGCACGCACGCACACACGCACGCACGCACGCACGCACGCACGCACACGCACACACACACACACGCACGCACGCACGCACACACACACACACACACACACACAGTGGCCCTTATTTCATCATAAATGTGCTACAGCGGAGCAGGAGATGTTCCTCTGCCTCCACCTCACTTTGTAAGCAGAACTGACAGTCTGTTCTCTCTGTGTGGAGGAGCCCCGGCCGGCTGTAGGCCTCCTGTCTGTCAGTCTGTAACTAGTTAACACCTTGAACCCTAGCGTGTCTATTCTGGGGATGACATCCGGGCCGCTGTAGAGCTATTTTCAGGCAAACAAACTGTATTTAGTGTGCGGCGGAAATATAGCTAGTTTGGAGGCCCATTTTTGGGTGAAGTAAGTATATATCCCTATATTCCATTAAATATAAAAAGAAAAAGCAGTGAAAAATATTTATACAGTATAAAATATATATTTTGAAAAGCATGGTGGGGCGCCTTTAAAGTACTGTATACAGTGGTTGTTTTTTTTCTCAGATTGTGATGATTCACAGTCAGTGGCCAGGTATAGTTGTGCTCTCTAAAGGGGAAGAACACAGTTTGATCTGAGTCTTTGTTGATGATGTCCAACAGTTGTTGTTGGTGGTTCTGCTTTCAGTTTGGTATGGGTGCTCGCTCGCTCAGAAACTGTTAGTGCCTTAGTGGAGAACGCTAACATCAGTCAATAACTTGCACAATAACATTTGTTATTTGTTTTATTTGTTGTGAAGTTACTGTTTATATTAGACTAATGTATAATGAGCATCACAGCCATCGATTGTGTGCTTTTGACCAGAATTTCCAACCCTGTTTGTTGATGTCCGTCTCATATCGAGGTGCAGATTGTACTTAAACTCCGGCTTAACGTGTCACCCATCTGTATTCTGTGTAAACTGGAGAGGGAGAGAGTGAGAGAGAGAGAGAGAGAGAGAGAGAGAGAGAGAGAGAGAGAGAGAGAGAGAGAGAGAGAGAGAGAGAGAGAGAGAGAGAGAAAGAGAGAAAGAGAGAAGACTTGTTTTTCTCTAGAGAGACAGCTTAGTGCTTTACCCTCACATCATAAAGCATTGATTCATATATAGCTCTCTCTCCCTCTCCCTCTCTCCCCCTTCCTCTCTCTCTCTTCCTGTGCTATAGAGATAGGATTAAGTCTAGAGACAGATAGCAGAGCCGAGGATGAGGGGCGGATGAGTGTTATTAAGCATATGAGAGCTCTGATGACATTAAGCACCGCAAAAAGATTGAGGGAAGAGGTGCGTGCGCCTGTGCGTGCTTGCGTCCTCGCACTTACAGTATGTTCGCGCCTCTGCACATCGTCGTTGGAAACCTCGTATCTCCAGGTTTCAAATGTGTACGTTCTTTCGCAAAGTAAAGCCCTGTTTCATCATACAAGGCCGTCGCACAAAAGTAGTGAAAACAGCAGATAGCACACAACGCCTCGCGGTGCAAGGCGTTGTGTGCTTGTAGATCGTCTGTTTTCACCAGTTTAAATCATTTTTAAACCGATAAATGCAAAACGAACGGTTTTGGACATACACGGTTTTCACCCGACAACGACGATATATTTACGTGTACGTGCATGAATCTGTGCAGCTATGTGTGTGTGCATAATTGTGCCCGTGCACGTGGGAGTGTGTGGCTGCTCACACGAGGTGCGTAGCGTCTCTCTCCCCGCAGCGTGGACGGAGGTGAGCGGGGAGAGGAAGTGAGGCGTTTACCCACGGAGCACTTTAATCACGGGGCAGAGCGATCCTCTGTGACCCGCTCTGTCATCCATTATTGATGCCTGCCTCAGCCAGCCTGATGAATCATTAAGCCACTCGTCAGGCCTGTGGATTCTCTGCTCGGCCCGCAAGGCTCATTTACATAAATTCACACACACACGCACACGCACACGCACACACACACACACACACACACACACACACACACACACACACACACACACATGCGCATGCACGTGTGCACACGCACACGCACACGCCGACCGACGCGCACGCACGCACGCACACACTTACAGTATACAACTGCACACATTCACAGATCTTTATAGTTTTGTAAATATGGGTGTGCTACATTTTTCAAAACACACACACACGCTTGCACGCATACACACACACACACACACACGCGCACGCGCACGCGCACGCACACACGCACGCACGCACGCACGCACGCACGCACGCACACACACACACACACACATTCACACACACACATTCACTCACATCTGATGCCTTGGAGAGATAAGTTCACTTACTATGTGAAGATCCTGCAATATGGAACAAGCCCCCTCCCCTCCCCTCCCCTCCCCTCCCCTCCCCTCTCCTCTCCCCTCCCCTCCCCTCCCCTCTCCTCTCCTCTCCTCTCCTCTCCTCTCCTCTCCTCTCCTCTCCTCTCCTCTCCTGTGATCACGCCAGGCTCTGAGCATCTGCAGCAGCAGCATACTCATCCATAGAGAACGGTTCGTCTCTGGTCCCATGGACATACGCTCTATATCCACTCGCTCCAACAATGCAACAAGACAGCTGGCACGCTTGTAGACTCCAAATAGTCACCTGTCTCTACTGAGACTGAGCGACACAGGGAGAGAGGGAGAGAGAGAGAGAGAGAGTGAGAGAGAGAGAGAGAGAGAGAGAGAGAGAGAGAGAGAGAGAGAGAATGAAAATCGGGCAAAGACGTAGATGGGATGTGAGAAGGAGAGAGAAGAGATAATTGGAGAAACAGATGGAGTGTGAGAAAGCGAGAGAAAGAGAGAGAGAGACAGAGAGAGAGAGACGCCTCTGGGCGTTGTGGAAGACTGGAGAGTTGTAGGAAAACTTATGATTACACACACTTACTCACTCACGCACACACTTTCATGAGTTTCTCCTCTGCTGTCCTCTGCTCTCGTGTCTTTCAGTGTAATCCTGGCTGTACCACAGTGTAATGGTCTACCTTACTGCACGGGGTGTGAGGAGACCCCCCATGAAGCTCTCTCTCACACACACAGGGACGTGCTGGCCATTGGGAAAAGCGGGACAACTCCCGAACGGCCGGTTCATTCCCGGCCGGTCCAGGCCGGCCATTAGGAGAAAAATTAAAATAAAATGTCGGCCTTCGTTCCATTTTGGGGGCTGGGCGGCCAACAAAGTAAATCGTCACTGTCGGGCAGAAACCTCGTATCTCCAAGTTTCAAATGTATACGTTTTTTCGCAAAGCAAAGCCCTGCTTTATCATACAAGGCCGTTGCACAAAAGTAGTGAAAACAGCAGATCTACAAGCACACAACGCCTCGCACAGCGAGGCGTTGTGTGCTTGTAGATCGGCTGTTTTCACTCGTTTAAATCATTTTTAAAATGATAAATACAAAACAAACGGTTTTGGACATATAAGGTTTCCACCCGACAACGACGAAATAGCACTCAAAAAAAAAAAAAAGATTAGGGCCTCTCCAACTCTTTTTCCCGGGCTGAATCAGGGGCCCAGCACGTCCCTGCACACACATGCACACACACCATCGGTGTCAGAGGAGGCTGCAGGCTGTGAGCCCACATGGACACGGTGCTGTCACGGGCTGCTAGCTAGCAGAGCCAGGGGCGGTTTTTATAAACTGGGGGCTCCCCACAAAGGTAGTAAAAGAGGCCCCACCCCCATGAGCGCGCGTGAAAAATAGATATGCGTGAAAAAAAACAGTATGCGTGTGTGCAAAGTGCAGGAATTAAAAATGCCACCCTCCAACTCAATACCTATTCTGAAAAAGTGATGATTTAGCATGACAAGACGATGAACTTGACAAGACAATGAAGAGCAGAGGCAGAGGAAGCCTATTTGTTGTCATTATGGTTGGTTTTAAATACCTAACCACAATCATTTTGGATCTATTTGATTAATTTAAGAAGAGTACAGTAAGGTAGCCTATATAGAGTAGGCCTATATGTATATTTTTATACAGGACATATTTGATGCAGGACAATAATTATTTTAATAACAATAAGGGAATATCAGTGAATAATAATACTTTAAAATTATATTTTAATTATTAATTATTTAATTTAATTATTATTTTTCAAAATTTTGATAAAATTAAAGCTGCAAGCAGCAATGACCGGGCCCTCGCAGCTCTACCCACGTCACAAGGGGCAACAGCCAATCAGAAGAGGGGACAGGACTAAGTTAAACCAATTAAGGTGAAGGACTCTTGATGAAGTCATATGACACCAGCCACAAGTCTGTACGACAAACGGTTCATGAGATATAGAGGCACTTCCTGTTTGGCGAAGGGCACTTCCTGTTTGGCGAAGGAAGCGCCAATTAAGGTTAAGGACTCTTAATCAAGTCATATGACACCAGCCCCGAGTCTGTACGACAAACGGTTCATGAGATATAGAGGCACTTCCTGTTTGGTGAAGGGCACTTCCTGTTTGGCGAAGGAAGTTTGATCTCTGTGTGAAACCTATTGACTCCAGTGAGCAGTTGGTCAATTCTTTAAACAATCATAACTTTTGACAGGAATGGGCTAGAGACTTACTTTTTTTTTCTAAATGCTCAGAATAATGAGCCCAGCAGGGGGCCCCCTCTGTCTTGGGGCTCTACGCAGTTGCGTAGTCTGCGTAGAGCAAATGCCCGCCCCTGAGCAGAGCACAGCATGGCTCCATGCAGTGATGTGCTGGAGTCATACTGGAGTCATAGTGCACTGAACACATCATACAAGCTGCTGGACATGCAGAGGAATGCCAGGCGGAGCTGCAGTCTAATACTGAGCATACTGTAACAGTTACTGTTATATATCGTCACTGTCGGGTTTCACATTTGTATGTTTTTTTCCCCCGCAAAGTAAAACCCTGCTTCATTATACAAGGCCGTCGCACGAAAGTAGTGAAAACAGCAGATCTACAAGCACACACAAACAACGCCGTTGTTTGCTTGTAGATCGGCTGTTTTCACTAGCTTAAATCACTTTTAAAATCATAAATACAAACAAACGGTTTTGGACATACAAGGTTTCCACCCGACAATGACGATATGGATCATTATAGAGGTTCCTGTTCAGTGGAGGAGACAGGTCTGACATACTACTATATTACTACTAAGTAGGCCTACTAACAGTATATTACTACTACTACTATTACCACTACTATCATTAACCAGTAAGACGACAAGCGACCTTTCCCTAAAGGGCGAAGTCGCGCCATGTCTTGGCCATCTGGCCAGTGATGTATATTGGACCAGTTACCCATATATGGAGACCCCAGGTACCCATATATGGAGACCCCAGGTACCCATATATGGAGATCCATGTACTGTATATGGAGATATGCTGTGAGACCCCAAACATGCTTCCTCAGTTATTCGTTTTGAGACATCATACATATAATCCCTTTTATGCCCATATATGGAGATCCCTGTCTGTATAAACAGCCACACAGATCTATCTTGGCCATATGGATTCTGTTAGTGTGGTATGTGGCCTCCATATATGGGCATTATTCCCATATGAAGTCCTGTTAGATATGGGCTTAATATGGATGACATCAGGGATCTCCATTTATGGGCATAAAAGGGATTCTGTTGGTGTGGTTACCCTGACATCACAGTGATGTCAGAGCGTGATGTCCGAGCGGCAAACCCATAGACCCTAACAAAGCGTACACGGACAGCGGGAGACATGATGTGCCGTTTCTCATACTAAACTTACCGTATTGGCCCGAATATAGGACATTGTATTCTAGACAACATATTCTCAAAATACGGGGTCGTATTATAATCGAGGACTAGACATTTTCCATTGTCATTACACATCCGCGCCGGCAGATGGCAGCTGTACCGAAGAAATCGAAAATGACGAGCACAAAAAGAACGACTAAAAAGTGCAAACAGTCAGAGAAAAGCTTTCCGCGGTCCCAAGAGCGGCCGCTTCAAAGAGATTGATAGGAGGGTGTGTGAATACGTTACTGAATCTTGGTCGGCGCTACCCACGCATTTGGCTGTGTAGCTCATGCCTCGAATGCCAGATGCTTACAAGCTGTACCTCCTTGTAAAGGTGGCGAATCAACAATACAAATTATATAAAAAACAATACAAATTGGTATTATTAAAGGGGAGATATATATCTCCTGGTGGACAATAATAACGCACACTTTATGTGAACATACTGTAATGCAACGATTCGCTGTAACTCCAGAGCCGCCGCGGCCCGACTGACAAGTATACCGACAGAGTTCATGTAGAGTACATACAGTACACGACTCATGTACCACAGCACTTTATCTCGGAGCGCATAGTAAGGAATCCGCGGCATAAGGGTTCATCTGTGCATAATGCAACAGGACACTGTTGAACATCCACGGAGACAGACTCATCAGCAGACATAAGACTCTAATATACCATTTGGATCCAAGGACCCGATTCTACAAATGTCTTCTAAATCCTAACCGAAGTAATCGAAAATGACGAGCACAAAAAGAACGTCTAAAAAGTGCAAACAGTCAGAGAAAAGCTTTCCGCGGTCCCAAGAGCGGCCGCTTCAAAGAGATTGGGTGTGTGAATACGTTACTGAAAAACGAAATGACGGACTGCCCATCACCAGAGCCGTGATCCAGCTAAAGGCCCTGGAAATAGCCAAAGAACTCAACATCCCTCCCATTGAGTTCAAAGCGAGTCTAAAAAAAGCGAGTGTAAAAGAACGATGCAGCGAAATGGATTAGCGTTGCGACGCAGGACAAGCCTTGCCCAGCAATTGCCCTCTGACTTCAGAGAAAACCTACTGTCTTATCAGCGATACGTGCTTGAGTTAAGAAAGAAACATGACTACCCCTCGGATCAGATGGCAACGCTGATCAAACGCCTGTTTATTTCGACATGCCAGTGCCTGTCACCGTGCAAGAAAGGTGAGAAATCAATATTTGAATATTTGAAAAATAGGGGTCGTCTTATAATCAGCAGCGCGAGGCGTTGTGAGCTTGTAGATCGGCTATTTTTGGCAAAGAGCTTTGGTGTAGAGGGGAAAAAGAGCAGACTAAGTACATAGTGAAAGGTCAAGTTTACTAAGTATTGATGGTTCAGGTGGTTAAATATCTGAAAACACCAATTTACATGAATCCAAAATACACTGATGATTGTGCTGTCAAACAATGAAACAATATGGTATTCATGGAAAGGTTGTGGGGGTCCCTGCTTCATCTCTGTCTCAACTAAGGCGTCCTTGGCCTGAAAACGTTGAAGACCCCTGACGCTTGTAAACCTGTTTTCATTCAACTTTGCCCCAAAAGTCCTTTGAGTTCAGTGGATGTTTTCTGTAACCCCCAAACACCAAAAGTCCATTGAGTTCCATTGAGTGAGGACCTTTTCTGTCCCTTTTGGACAATATAATGTCCAATATGCTTCACGTGGCATCACAGTATGCAATATAAACGGTGAGACAGCATTCATTTCCCAGAGGATTCCTTGCAGATAGATATATAGATACCTTTATTATCCCAAGGGGGAAATTAAGTTACCCAGAAGGTACAGCAGTTAAAGGTTACAGGACAGTAAGAAAAATAGAAAAGGACTGCTGTGTACAGCCGAGCGACAAAAACAAGCAAGAAAGAAGAATCAACAATACAGGAGAATCAACCATACAGAGCAATTAAGTAAAAAAAAAAAAATATATATATATATATATATATATATATAATAAAGTGTCAAGACAGAACACAACACAACAACAAAAAAGTAGTACTAACGTTTCTGTAAAGGATTGCAATTTTAAGGGACTTTTCTAAGCATAATGCGAACTCAAAGAAATTACAATGGTCCAGTCATTCAAACATTAGGAACTACTTCTCAACGTAGTGCCACAAAAATATACACATATATACAGTAGGCCTATACATAAGTGTTTGCACCAAGACAATAATAATAATGCTTAGCCTAAATAAAAGAAAAAGTGCAGAGCCAAAAAAAGTGTCCAAAAGTCTGTGCAAAAAAAGTGACCTGTGTCGAGTAAAAAAAAAAAAAAAAAAAACGCAGATACTGTAGATGCCCCTCTCTCAGCAATACAGGAGGGGGGGGAGTAATTTGGATGGCCCGGGATGGAAGTTTGTGTGCGCGTTGCAATCGTCCTTCCGAGCCTCGGTAGTACAGTGTCTCCTCCGCCGTTTTGGCCCACGTATGTTACGGACCTCCACAGCGACACATCCTCCGTTCCACGCCACGAGCCTCCGTGGCGAGGGCTCCGCTCCTCCGGTACGTGGCGTGCGCCTGCGGCCCAAGTTACGGGCTTTCACGACGACGACAGCGTGTAGGCCTTCTCTCCTGCGCGAACATCGCGCGGATGTAGTTTACTCCGGATCCTTGTTTTGGATGCATGCATCCAAAACAAGGTCCACGTACATCTCCATGCCTACGGCATCAACAGACTGGTGTCTCTAAAAAAACACCAAAGCAACGAGCCAGTCCCGTTACCCCAGGGCCACACGCTTAAGACAGGCTAAACAGATAAGAGGTAGGCCGCTGTTTCCTATGCTTCGTTCCACGCAAGGCACAGAAGGACCTTCCCCCACTTTTCCAGCCGATCAGAAAAAAAAGAAAAAAACACGAGAAAAAAAAAACACGAAAAAAAGACTAAACTACTATATACACCAATAAAACAAAGTTCCTCAAGACATGCCCAGCTTGGCCAATGTGATGAGTCACCACAGGAATAAAAAGAAAAGAAAAAAAAAGCACGAAAAAGAGAAAGTAGGAAAATAACGGCAGAGCCGAACTGAGATGCGACTGCTTCCCTCAAGGGGCGCTTCGTTGCAACTCGCGTCAGTGAAACCACACCTGCAATTCCCCAGAATAATTTTCCTTTACTGTGTGCGTGTGTGTGGGTGGTGTGTGTGCGTGACTGTCCCCCGAGTATCTCAAGGACCACCTGACCGATTGACTACAAATCGCCGTGCTTAACGCTGAAGATCCCAGGGAGTGATGGGCCAAGTGGGACGTCAATTGGATTGGCGGTCGTCCAAAAACAATAAATAAACCCGCAAATCCCCACCCATATGGTGTACGGCTGATGTTATATGGCATTATATACAGTACTGACGTCATAGACCGGCCTGGACTCATATTTGGGGATGGATGATGGGCACTCCATATCGTCACTGTCGGGCCAAAACCTCGTATCTCCAAGTTTCAAATTTGTATGTTTTTCCGCGAAGTAAAGCCCTGCTTCATCAGACAAGGCCGTCGCACAAAAGTAGTGAAAACAGCAGATCTACAGGCACACAACGCCTCGCGGTGCGAGGCGCTGTGTGCTTGCAGATCGGCTGTTTTCACTAGTTTAAATCATTTTAAAAATGATAAATACAAAACAAACGGTTTTGGACATACAAGGTTTTCACCCAACAACGACGATATATTACATGGGCATAAATGGGACATACGTACGGTACTCTGACTTTCCCAATGGGCATCGTTCCAAACGGACATCTTTCCCAAAGGGCATCGGCCTATAATGATAGTGTAATGACTGTTTTCACAGGCACACATCACACATGCAAGGAGCATACACACTCATTTCAGCATGTAATTGCAATGCTACAATTACATTGTTACTGTACTGTATGTAGGACTACCTTGTACAGTTGTAGCCTTTCCGTTTTAGCTTCACAAAATGCTTCGCAACAAACATGAGCTCAACACCAACAACGCATTGGCTTTAAATCCATTATCAACCCCCTCATTTCCCTCCCTGGTGAGAGATCTTGTCTTTCCTGTTACTCACACTGGCTCCATCACAAGAACAATGTTGGTGTAACTATGAGATTCACTGACAAAATAATACACTATGTATTGCAAAAATATAAACACACACAAGTTACAATATAACAGGCGTCTGTCAGACAGCAACTAAATTCAGCACAAAAAGAAAGGAAACTTGACTTCGGTCCATTATATCTCCCCTTTAATAATACCAATTTCGAGGCATGAGCTACACAGCCAAACGTGTGGGTAGCGCCGACCCAAAATTTGCCAACATTCGGTCCATTATATCTCCCCTTTAATTATGCCAATTGGTATTGTGTTTGATATCATTGTTATCGTTGAATTGTCGCCTTTACAACAAGGTACAGACTGTAAGGATCTGGCATTCGTGGAATGAGCAACACAGCCAAACGTGTGGTAGCGCCCTCCCAAAAAAAAAAAAAAATGGCCTGGCAGGCCTGCAATACCGTTCTTTTTTTCACCTTTGTTGCTTGGTTCATTGAATGATTGCACTCTCCCACAGTAATAAGGAAAGGAAAAAAACAACACATATTGGCCATTTTTACTCTTTGTTAATTTTAAGCTCATTGTCAGGGAAGCCCAAAACGAGAGTAAATGCCAGCAGAACAGTATATTGCAAGCCATTTTGGCAAAATCTTGGTCGGCGCTACCCACACATTTGGCTGTGTAGCTCGATCATGCCTCGAATGTCCGATGCTTACAAGCTGTACCTCGTTATAAAGGTGACAAATCAACAACAAACAATACAAATTGGTATTATAAGGGGAGATATATATCTCCTGGTGGATATTAATAACGCACACTTTATGTGAACATACAACAATTCGCTGTACGGTACTTCCTGAGCCGCCGCCGCCCCGACTGACACGTAGAGTTCATGTACATACACGGCTCACGTACCACAGCACTTTATCTCGGAGCGCGTAGAAAGGAATCCGCGGCATAAGGGTTCATCTGTGCATAATGCAACAGGACACTGTTGAACATCCACGGAGACAGACTCGACAGCAGACATAAGACTCTAATATACCAGTGGAGGAATGTCACTGCACCTCCCTGCCAAAGTAAATAGCTCATATGGAACTCATACATGGTAATGAAGTGTCTCTGATTCTCGCGCTGATTTAATGTGATGTGTTGTTACTGATGCGTGACCGACCCTGTCCTGGTAGCCGGGTCCTGCTAGCTCCCATCTGCGCTAATGCATAAACATGAGGCTAAAACGGAGCCAACTCATATCAGGGGCACACACAGTGTTATTATAATGCTGCGGCCTGTGTGTGTGTGTGTGCGTGTGTGTGTGTGTGTGTGTGTGTGTGTGTGTGTGTGTGTGTGTGTGTGTGTGTGTGCGTGCGTGCGTGCGTGCGTGCGTGCGTGCGTGCGTGCGTGTGTGTGAACTGTACAGTACAGTATGTGTGTTTATTGTCAAACCTCCAGACAGGGTCCCCCTAAGGGATAACAGCGCCATCTGATGGCGCAACAGAGTAAAACTCATAAGCTCCCGAACGTCAAATACAAAATGTCGGGAGGGCTGTCAATCACAAACGAGGGCACCGCCCCCCGAGTGTATAAAAGCCCCCTGGGCCAGCATAGCTTCCTCTTTCCGCACCTCTGCTTACCGCAACTAGAGTACTGCGAACTCAGCCATTATTATTTTAAAGTTTAAGCTTAAAGCGACGGCTAGGAAGTCGGCCACAGGCCTCTTTAGAATATTCTCCCACTTTAACGTCTAATTTCTTCAGTTATTCTCCTTGTTTCACTTGTTTCCTCTGTTTCTCCTTCACGCTTCTTCTCTCGACGGTCTTTTGTGCGTTAGCCTTGCTTAGCTTAGCTTAGCTTAAGCTAGCTCGCTAGCATGTCTGCGCCACGACCCAGAGGACCGAGCCCTAGCCACTTGCTGGCTATGGTGCCCAAGAAGTGTGGGAACCCTGCTTGCAGAGGACTCATCGCAAGGGAGGACACTCACCCTTTTTGCATCGTCTGCGAGGGGGTAGGACATGCCCTGGCTGCTCTGTCTCCACCAGCTCCAGCCTTGGGGGTGAACTGCGTGGACTGCCTCCGCTACAACGAGGTAGCCCTCCGGGCCCGGTACGAGATCGCTTCCGCTGGCTTCGGCCTAGCCACCGCTCTCGTCGCTGGACCTTCCCCCTCTACCCCTCCTAGTGTGCCGGTCAGCGCTGTACGCCACAGCGCTGCTACTCGCCACGAGGTTGGGCCTCCGGCGGATGCGGCCCTTTCTAGCACCGGTAGCCCCGGCGCTAGCGGACCTGTTTCCACTCCCGCTCCACCGGAGGTCCCTTCCACTGTTGCTCATGTCTCTCCTGGCACTGGGGCCGTGCCCAAGAAGAGGACATGCAAGGCCGCCTTCGGAGTGGTTTCACCGCCAGTTCCCGCCACGAAGGCCGCCTTCCAGGAGTTCCACCCCGGTGCTTCTGGCCACTTCACCGTCGGTGATTTTCCTCAGTCATTCTCCGTCCCCCAGCAGCGCGCCATGCAGTCCTCCTGGCACGACAGCGATGGAGATGAGGCGGAGGACGACTACGACCCTGGAATGTCGGAGGAAGGGTCCGAGGGTGAGTATGAGGAGGAAGACCCTCAGCTCCCCTCCGGACAGGGCGGAGACGCAGCCAAGGAGGTCCCTCATGCCGAGGTTCCTTCCTCCGCTGTGCTCTCCCCGGCCCATACTGCTCCCATCCCCCCTACTACGCCAGTAGGGGGGAGCGGAGCAACAGCACCCGACCCAGACTCGATCCCGCTGGACGAGCTGTCGGTGTTGGAGCGCGCCGCCATCAGATGTGACTTGGAGCTGCCGCTCGAAGCCCCAGCGCTTGGACCCCGGGACAGAGTCCCCATCCTAGGCCAGGACGTGGAGCCTTCCCCACCGCCACGCATGGCGAAGATCCCTGTGGTGCCTGGGTTTGCGGAGGCCCTGCATTCCACCTGGTCCACTCACAAGGACCCCCCGAAGCTCCCTTTCCTTGTTGACTGCCTCAACGCGGAGAGCATAGGGATCCCCCTGTGTCCCCCCATGGATAAGCTGCTCGCTCAGTCCTTTGCGGGGAACATCAAGCCAGAGCACGAGCGGACGGGACCGGGCGGTCGCTGTCCATTCAAGCTGGCTGTCGGGAACAAGGCGCCTGGATTCGCCATTGATTTTGACGACAAACA
Source organism: Nannobrachium achirus (assembly GCF_963921795.1). Classification (NCBI taxonomy): domain Eukaryota; kingdom Metazoa; phylum Chordata; class Actinopteri; order Myctophiformes; family Myctophidae; genus Nannobrachium; species Nannobrachium achirus. The sequence goes on from NC_137811.1 coordinate 27,986,400, forward strand.
GTCTGCCTTGGTGAGGAACTGTTACAGATCCTCTGCGCTGGCCGCCAGAGGACTGAACGTTACACAGCTGTTGCTCACCTCTACCAGGCGCCTCCTCGGTGAGCTAGAGGGGGTCCCTGAAGACACAGCAGCCGAGTTGGACAAGACCCTCCGCATGCTGGTGGACCTGAATGTCCATGCCATCGAATGGCTTGGACATGGCATGGACTATTCGATGCAGGCGGAGAGGCAAAGGTGGCTCAACAAAGTCAAGCTACCTGGTTCCTCGGGGGTGGAGACCGCGAAGGTCATGCAGGACCTACCCGGACACCCTACCACCTTGATGGGCGGTGGACTGGATCTCCTCCGCCAGGAGGTGGAGGCCAAGAGGATCACCCTGGAGCTCCTGGAGGCTACCACCGAGCCCAAACAGGAGCCTAAACCTGACAGGCAGGGACGAGGGAAGGCCCAAGGTCAGGCTGACAGAGGGCGCTCTTCCTCCAGCAGGGGAAAACCCCATCCCCCCAGGACCCCCTCCTCCTCTGCGGGGCCCACCCGCGGAGAGGTGAGGGCTCCTGCCCGCTCACAGCCTCGCCCCCCTCACAGGGGCGGGAAACCGAGCGGCTCCTACAGGGCCCGTGGGAAGCCGTCGCGGAAGTGACATTGGACCTTGGCGGGGCCCCCTTGAATTTTCAGGGGACCCCCCCTATCAAACGCAGGCGGGTGGACAATATAATTATTTCTCATGCCAAGAAAATAATATGTGTGCCTCCTCCTCTGTGTCCAGTGCCAATAAAAATAAAGAGTATGTTGATGAAACAATGCCTGTTTATTTCGACTCCTCCTGCATTAGCACAGACGACTCCATTTTGCATGAATACAGCCAGTATAGAGAAGTCCAGGTTGGATTTTCTATCAGCTCAGAAAGCACCGCTTTATCCAGTCAGGCAGACGGGGTACAAGCCAGGGGTTTCTCTTTGCAAAATGCTTCCTCTTACGTTAGATCCTATTCACAGCATTTCAACTCCTCTTCTATGCAATACTCCTCTGTCTCCACTGAGCGGCACTGCAGTGCCGAGTTTAGTACAGGACAGGGGTTTGGTGCTAACGTTAGGGAAGAAGTCAGCTTTTCACAACAACCAGGGTCGGCCTCGTCTTCCCGTAAGGAAGAAAATAAAGGCCTTAGAAAAGGTATTAAACGTAAACACACTTCCCCAAGCCGGGGATTGTGTTTCTTATGTAATAAAACCTGTCCCCCGGGTTCCTCGTTGTGTTCCCCCTGCATCTTTAACGAGCGGGGCCAGGAGGGCGTTACGTTTCTGGTCTCTACCGGATACGGAAACGAACCTACCGGATACGGGGGTCACGCGCCTTCCGGTGCGATGGCAACCGGATACGGAAATGAAAGTGCCGGACACGGAGACCCCTCGCTGCGCAGCGAGGTGGCCACCGGATACGGAAACTTCTCTTCTGGGAACGGAACCTCTTCCTCGCGACCCTTTAGTCACGCGGACTCTGTACAACCCCAAGGCTTCTCCTTTGCTCAACAACACGCTGGCTCGGTGTGCGGAGCATTGGAAATGTTGCAATCCGAATCAATGGGTGTTTCGGACGGTGACACGGGGGTACAGGCTACAGTTCGCGGAAGTACCCTTTCTCTCCAGCAAGGTTATTTACACTCGAGCCCGTGGCTTGAAGGCAGAGGCCTTGAGAGAGGAGATAAGCTCGCTATTGCGCAAGGGCGCTATAGTGGAGCTATCTCGGGATCAGAGCCGTCTAGGTTTCTGGAGCCGTTATTTTCTGGTCCCCAAAAAAGGGGGGGGGCTACGTCCGATTATGGATTTACGTGCTCTGAACAAGCACTTGAAAAAATTCAAATTCAGGATGTTGACGTCAGAGGCTCTGATGAGATCAATGAGGCAGGGGGATTTCCACTGTTCAGTGGATCTAAAGGACGCTTATCAGCACGTCCTTATTTATCCCCCCCACAGGAAGTTCCTGCGGTTTGCCTTCGAGGGGCGCCTGTACGAATACACGGTCCTCCCTTTCGGCCTTTCCCTGAGCCCGCGGGTTTTCGTGAAAGTGACCGAAGCGGCCATAGCTCCACTGAGGCGACAGGGGGTCAGACTCGCAAACTACATAGACGATTGGATGATTTCAGCCGCCTCCTGCTCAGAAGCGGCGCGTCATACCAATCTGGTGTTATCACACCTGAAGTCTCTGGGTTTCAACGTCAATTTTGGCAAAAGCATGTTGACACCCTGTCAGCAGATTTCCTTCATAGGGATATCTCTGGACTCGGTGGAGATGTCTGCCCGCCTCTCACCAGAGAGGGTGGACAGATTTCTGGTTTGTCTCCGCTCTTTTCAGCTGAACCAGGTGGTCAGATACAAGGAGTGTATGAAGTTAGCAGGGCTGATGGCCTCAGCGGTGCAACTTCTGCGCTTGGGCAGGTTTCATATGAGACCTTTCCAGCGGTGGACACTGGCACTCAGGATTTCCTCCCGGCAGGGCTACAGGAAAGTGGTTGTCAGCCAGGTCTGCTTGGACGCTCTGGTTCCTTGGAGGGATCAGGCGTTGTTGACAACTGGAGTCTCCTTGGGCGAGGTGGTGTCACGCAAGGTGATTACCACGGACGCCAGCCGCTCGGGGTGGGGTGCCACCCACGAGGGGCGTTCAGCCAGGGGTCTGTGGACTCCGGCTATGTTGGAGTTTCACATCAATTATCTGGAATTGATGGCGATCTACTTGGCGCTCAAGTACTTCGAACCGTTTCTCCAGGGTTGCCATGTCCTAGTCAGGACGGACAACACGGCGGCCATGTATTATCTCAACAAACAGGGCGGCCTATCCTCGCGCACGCTGGATCAGCTGGCTCGGGAGATGGCTCTATGGTGCGTGCCGCGTCTCAGGTCCATCAGGGCTTCCCATGTTCCGGGACTTCAGAACGGCGGCGCCGATCTGTTGTCCAGGGGGGAGCCTCGCTACGAGGAGTGGTCACTCCATCCGGCAGTAGTGAGGCAGATCTTCTCCAGGTTCGGGCAGCCTCGGATCGATCTCTTTGCCTCCCAGGAGAACTCGAAGTGTCCCCTTTACTTCTCAGTAAGGGGGCCTTCTCCCTTGGGGACGGATGCGTTCGCTTACGAGTGGCCGGTGGGCCTTCTCTACGCGTTTCCGCCCCTGCAGCTGATCCTTCCCACGTTGGAGAGGATCAGGTGTGCCAACCTGGAGTTTCTTCTGGTGGCACCATCCTGGGGAGTGTGGAGGTCCTTGATCACCCCACTGCTCTATCGGTCCCCTTGGCAGCTCCCATTGCACAGGGATCTGCTACGCCAGGCAGGGGACGAGATCTTCCATCCAGACCCGCGGGTCCTAGACCTGTGGGTTTGGCCCGTGAGAGGGAGAATCTGTTGGCAGCAGGCTTCTCACCAGCGGTTGTAGCTACTATTCAGAGTGCTAGAACCTCCTCTACTAGGGCTTTGTATGATGGGAAATGGAATGCCTTCTTGGACTGGTGTGAGCTTCAGGATCCTCCTGTGGTGGCTCACTTGGCTCCAGCCCAGAGGGTGTTGGATTTCTTGCAGAACCGCCTGGACCTGGGTCTGGCGTTTTCTACCTTGAGGGGTTATTTAGCGGCCTTGGATGCCTGTCACCTGGGGGTGGCAGGCAAAGGCTTGTCTAAAATCCCTGAGGTGGTCCAGTTCATGCATGGTGTCGACCATTTGAGACCTGTGACTAGAGTGTTGTTCCCTTCTTGGGATCTACAGGTGGTTCTGGTGGGCCTATGCAAGGCACCGTTTGAACCTATTGAGAGTTCCTCCTTGAAGCATTTGAGTTTCAAGACGGCTCTTTTGCTGGCTTTGTCTACGGCAAAGCGAGTGAGCGACCTTCATGCGCTCTCAGTGAGTCATGATTGTATGAGGTTTCTCAATAATGACTCTAGGGTTCTTCTTAAACCTCATTTGGGTTTTGTTCCGAAGAACCGGGTGGTCCCGAAGGACCCTGTTGTTCTGACGGCTTTTCATCCTCCTCCGTTTGCTTCGGAGGAGGATAGGCGTCTTCATTGTCTATGTCCTGTTAGGGCCTTGAAGGCCTATTGTGACAGGACGGCGGACAGCAGGTCTACTTCTCAGCTTTTTGTTGTTCTGAATGCTCGGCAACGAAAAGCGGTGTCCACACCAACTTTGTCAAGTTGGATTGTGGACGCTATTAAGTTGGCTTACGCCCGTGCGGGGTCTGAAGTGCCGGTGGCATTTAAGGCCCATAGCACTAGGGGTGTGGTGACCTCTTGGGCTTTGTCCAAGGGGGTCTCCATTAATGAGATTTGTGCTGCGGCGAATTGGTCTTCGCCCTCCACATTTGCGACCTACTATCACTTGGACCTTGCGCTTTCTGCTTTGGCGCATTCGGTCCTGGGTGCTGCTGCCCCATCTACTGTGTAGTGGGACGGCTCTCTTCTCTCCCTTTCCTGGGACAGCGTGCCGCTGTTCCTGGGTGGCTTGGGGGGGACCCTGATTGTTTCCTTATCTTACTGTAGTATTATAAGGCAGACCTATGTCTGCTATTAGTGCATAAGGCAGATCTCGGTCTGTCAGGGTCTTTTTACTGTCTGGACACGCCCAGGCCCTGTGGGTCTGGGTCGGCCGGTTCCTGGGAGGGGTCACGTCGGTTGACGGTGACTCTTTCAGGTTGTGGTCTGGGTTCACGACAGTTCTGTCGGTGCATGGCTTCTCGGGGTGTTTATGAGTCCCTTAGGGGGACCCTGTCTGGAGGTTTGACAATAAACTATTAGGTTCCGAACGGAACCCTGTTTATTTAAAACCGGAGGACAGGGTCCCCCGATTTAAGCCCCTCGGTTCGCTTGTTGCGGGCAGAGGTGCGGCTTTAGAGGAAGCTATGCTGGCCCAGGGGGCTTTTATACACTCGGGGGGCGGTGCCCTCGTTTGTGATTGACAGCCCTCCCGACATTTTGTATTTGACGTTCGGGAGCTTATGAGTTTTACTCTGTTGCGCCATCAGATGGCGCTGTTATCCCTTAGGGGGACCCTGTCCTCCGGTTTTAAATAAACAGGGTTCCGTTCGGAACCTAATAGTTTTTATGCTTTTATCTGAATCTCACTTTTCACTCCCTCCCATTCTTCTGTCTCTCTCTCTCTCTCTCTCTCCCTCTCCTTCTCCCTCTCCCTCTCCCTCTCCCTCTCCCTCTCCCTCTCCCTCTCCCTCTCCCTCTCTCAGTCTCTCTGTGAATCTCTCTCTCCCCCTCTTGCAGGGCAGCAGCATCTCAACAGAGCGTGGCCGCCAGGGAATTGGACGGCCCCGCTGGTTTGATCCCGGGCTCCTCGGTGTCGAAGTGTCCCTGAGCAAGATGCTTAACCCCTATAACTGCTCCCCCGTGCGCTGCGGCCCTGGGCAGCAGCATGATGCTGCGTCAACTGCAGAAAAAGTAATTTCCCTTCTGGGATCACTACAAATACCCTTTGTCTCTCTCTCGCTCTGCATTCATATAAACTAAATTGCCGTTGTCGGTTGGAAACCTTGTATGTCCAAAACCGTTGGTTTTGTATTTATCATCTATTAATATTTAGAACGGGAACACATTATTGTGTATCATTATTTTACGCTTTAACTATTGAAAAACAGCAGATATACAAGCTCACGGCGAGCTTGTAGATCTGCTATTTTTGAAAAATCGTGAAAATTTAAATTTTGACCCGATTCTATAAGTGTCTTTTGAGTCCTTCTAAGATCTTTCTAAGATGTTTCTATGTCAGCAATCTGGCCAGCGCATCATAAAAGAAAAGGTCCTTTTCACTTAACTGGAGCTCAGTTAGTCTGTTCTTGAGAGACTACTATGAGTTACAAACGTTCGCTTTGAAAATACATATATTCAAAGATTTGCACACATTTTCACGACTTTTTCAAAAATAGCAGATCTACAAGCTCGCAGCGCGGCACTCGGTGCCTTGTATATCTGCTATTTTTCACTGGTTAAAGCATTCAATAATTCTAGGCCTAAATGGGTTAATTTACTGAATGTCTTTCCGTCCGCCGTCCGCTGTCGCACCGTCTGTCTGCATGCTGACATCACTGATACTAAACAGTGTCGCCACCATGGTAACAATGCCCAACTGACATCAACAAAGCCCAACTTACATCACTGACTGACATCACTACAGTGCCCAAATTTGGAGATGACATCCCAGACCGGCCTGGACACAGAACACCATATATGGTCATAAAAGAGTGCCAGCTTGACAGACGGATACAACGGGTATTGCACAACTGGACATCGATGGTGACTATTCTGCCCGGTCTGGGTTCTCCAACATTACTTCTGAGACTCCTACATTCAATCCCTCATCGCACAACCCCGGGCATAGGACTAGAATCATTGAACTAGTGAAAATAGCAGATCTACAAGCGCACAACGCCTCGCATCGCAAGGCGTTGTGTGCTTGTAGATCAGCTGTTTTCACTACTTTTGTGCAACACTCTTGTATGATGAAGTATAGGGCAGTTTTTCGGAGGAGAAAAACACACATTTGAAACTTGGAGTTACAAGGTTTCTACCTGACAGTGACAAATGCTACGCGGGCATTTATATTCATTCTCGGATACATGCAGATGGTAATAGGTCACTCGCATTCCCATCTGTGACTCTGCATCCGTGACCCCTTTAGCGGTGACCTTTTCCCCTGGCGTCACATTCCTCCAGAGGGTACCTGCCACGGGTTGAAGGGCAAAGGTCGGGGGTCAGCGGTGAAAGGCTGAGGGACCCTGAGTCTGGATGAACCAATAGAATGCAGGGAGGAGTGGGTTGGGTCAGTGGTTCTGAAACAGTTTAATTTCAAGGACCACATAATGTGTGAGTGTTGTACCAATAAGGTTCCGTTTGGTTCCATTTGTACACTCTTGTAGTGTAACGTTAAAGGACAACTTTGTTTTTTTACAACAAGGGTTTGTATTTTAGTTAGTCATTAGAGAAAAGAAAAGATGAAGTGTTAAAATGTTTCCATTTAGTTCTTTCTATCGTTTTAGTGATTTTAACGATTCTGATTTGTATACAAGTGGCTAAATGTGTCTTTTTAGACACAATAAGCCCATTCCCAAGATGCCATCTTTCATGGGCAGATGCATGTGACTTATGGGGGCTGGTGTAAATAGTAACAAAGAAATGGCAGATTTATTGTGTCTTAACACTCATCTTTTCTTTTCTCTAATGACTATCTAAAATACAAACCCTTGTTGTAAAAAAACAAAGTTGTCCTTTAAGGGAGTGTACGGCTAGAAGTGTACCTGGCTGTGAGGGACCTTTAAGAGTCCCTTTTGAACCCCCACAAGGAACCCTGAGGCCCTATTGGGCAAATACTGTATACAAAGAATGATGTCTTGTTGGGCTGATCTCATAAAACACACTTACAGAAGAAAACTACATTCAAATACAGATTAAAATATAAAATAAGCAATAGGCTACTTCATGTCTCTGTAAGATAAGACACACTGTAGGTTCTAGAACCAGCTAATTATTCACTGTAATGTGTTGCAGTTGATAATAACAATAAATAGACAAGCGCGATCCAAGGAGCGCAGGTCTCCGCCAGGCCGGGTTGCCTACCTAAACTTTGGAAAAACTAAACCATGGACTGATACAACTTCATCACATGACTCCAGACAGAGATGTAATGTGTACAAAAGATTGTTTGAAACACAGCCATGTTTGTTGACATTCAGCACAGTAGCACCTCCCTCTGGTGTCTAATGAATCATAGCTCTCTGTATGGGCTATAATCACACAAGCACGTGTAAGAGGTGCAATAATGTCTCCACAGTAATTCATTACAATGTTCAGTACTTGCTGATGTAAGCACACATGATGTTTTTGTTTGACAGGAAGTAATTAAGATTGGACCTTTGGTATATATTCATACAATTTGAATTTGTTATTTTTTTGCATAATATAAGCTCCCCCCCCCCCCCCCCCCCCCCACCCCCCCTGCCATCAGGTGGCGCCATCTTGTGAGGTTTTCAGCTATTACTCTCAACGGTGTGACGTCACGTTCTCTTTCTATACATTGTATTCGGCCCATAATGTGAAAAACACCCTTTCTGACCCTTTCTTTCAGCTCATCTTTAAAGAGTAAAATGGTCACTTCCCAGTTAATATTCCACAGTGCTCTTATAAATCCACACTCACCAAGAGGCAATCATATAATATTCTGCTGAATCTCTATTGACAGTTCCAAGCTTTAGATTAATGACTGGTGGAGCGTGTACAGTACATTTTCCATTAAGAGGCCCCCAAGCTTAGTTTGGAGGCAACCTCCTTGAGGAAATTCCTTTTGCAATCTCAGTGATTTCTTTTAGAAATAGATTGAAAAGCCATCTTTACAAACTAGCTGTGTCTTCCTTTTAGTGGTTTGCGCATATTTTAAGTGATAAGCCTTTCTTCCTATACTATACTATACTATACTATACTATACTATACTATACTATACTATACTATACTAAATAGTATAACTGATTTCTTCACTCCAAATTGTAAAAAAATATCTTCTAAAAGCATTTCCCATCACTGATTCTAGACCAGTATTTCAATTTCAAGGTCTCCCCTTAACTCTGACAGTGTACAAATGGAACCAAATGGACCCTAAACTGGTCCATTTGGTTCAATTTTACACAATCAGAGTTACAGACCTGTATGGGTCAATTTAGACCCCCATAAAGGAACCCACAGAGTCCCTGGAATCCACTTTGAGAAACACTGTTCCAGAGGGTAGGACAACAGAGTCAAACATAACTGTTTCAATACTGTCTGCAGTTCTAACCCTGAAGACGAGGTGCAGGGACGTGCTGGGCCCCTGATTCAGCCCGGGGAAAAAGAGTTGGAGAGGCCCTCATTTTTTTTTTTTTGTTATATTTCGTCGTTGTCGGGTGGAAACCTTATATGTCCAAAACCGTTTGTTTTGTATTTATCATTTTAAAAATGATTTAAACTAGTGAAAACAGCCGATCTACAAGCACACAACGCCTCGCGGTGCGAGGCGTTGTGTGCTTGTAGATCTGCTGTTTTCACTACTTTTGTGCAACGGCCTTGTATGATGCTTTGCGAAAAAATGTATATATTTGAAACTTGGAGATATGAGGTTTCTGCCCGACAGTGACGATTTACTTTGTTGGCCACACAGCCCCCAAAATGGAACGAAGGCCGTCATTTTTTTTTCTTTTTTTTTCCCCTAATGGCCGGCCTGGACCGGCCGGGAATGAACCGGCCGTTCGGGAGTTGTCCCGCTTTTCCCAATGGCCAGCACGTCCCTGACGAGGTGCCATCGTCTGAATTATAAACTCCCAATAGTCCCTCAAGCCAGACAACTCTGACACACATCTATAAATGCCTTGTCATCTGTTTGTCATTTCAATACACAATAATACATTTCAAAATATCTTCAAAATATATTTTAGAAATTCCAATTCTGCTCAGTAGCAAGCTAGATAGGCTTTGAACTCAATTATGTGACTGCGGGGCATCTGCTTTATTGTCTTAGCATCTGATGCACAGACTAGACAACAGTCTAGTTAGACGGTTATTGGCTCGCACACTTTTCAAATACTTCCACCTGTCTGGAGAAACTACAAACTACCTGTCGGCATCGATCTACCAACCAGATGCACCCACTCAGCTCAACGTGACACTTTATGAAGATCAGAATGACGGATGAGATCTGAGCCAATTCACTTCATCTGTAAGTATGAAGTGGAGGAATGAATGCCATGGAAATGAGGCAGAGGAGAAAGACCTTATCCTGAGATGTGTTGTGGTGATGTATATTATTTTAGTCAAATGTAATGTAGAATAATCAGAATCAGTCACTTTTGTTTATTAAACAAAAATGTACTGAATTCAGTACGAATAATGACCAAAAATCTGCTTTGGCAAATGATGTGAATATGTATTAATAAAAGTGATTACCAAGAATTTACTTTTTTTTTTATATTCTCTCTGCTTCCACCTCTTTCTTTGAATTTTATTGTGGCTACTTTGGAAAGCATCCTGGTCTTGTTATTTGTTATTTATGGTTCTAAATGTTCTGTGTACAGCTGGTAAAGTAATGTGGGTCACATCTTCGTGACGTTGGAGGATTTTGAGTCAACCTTGTGGCAAAATGTACCGTTATTAAAGTCTTTAAATCCATAAAAAAGATTATTCTGAAAATATTACATCAATCAGGAGAAAGAAAATGAGAAAGACTAGATAGCTAAAGCGGCAGAGAGAGAGATAGACAGGGAGGGAGAGAGAAAGAAAGAAAGAGAGAGAGAGAGTCAGAGAGAGACAGAGAGAGGAAATTAGTTATTAAGGAAAAAGGAACCTGACCTCAAGTGTTTTTCTCTCTCAAATAAAAGCGGTCCTTTCCTCTTCCTTCCTTCAAGGGATTTTCATCAATATTGCTCCCATAATATTGCTTCCGAACCCAACCCTCACACGCACGAAGGCACGCAAGACACACACACACACACACACACACACACACACACACACATACACACACGCACAAGCGCAGACGCACATACACGCACACATGCAAAGGCGAGCGCGTATCAGCGCAATGGCCTTAGCAGCGACACCTTTGACCTGTTAAAAAATGAATGGGCCAGAGAGATGAGAGACAGAAAGCAATTGGAGTGCGAGATGAGAGGCGAGCCACCGCCGAGAGAGGGATGAGGAGACAGAGGAGAGGAGACGAGACGAGACGAGAGGAGAGAGGGAGGATTACAGAGGAGTAACCTCGCATCACCAGACTTTCCACCATAAAAGAAGGCTGGTATTCATTCTAATCTGAGCTGTGCAATCAGGTTTGGAAAAAAAAAAGAATGGTGTTCCGGTTGGCGCAATAAGTTGAAGCAATAAGCCACAGGAGGCATGTGGTTACCTGGTATTTTACAACGGCTGAGAGGCGTGGTGAGACACGAGGCGTAGCTGAGAGTCTCCGACTCTCTCAGCCGTTATAAAATACCAGAAGGAGCGAATACACTTCCCGGCAGCGGCACCTGCCGCGGCGTCGCCGGACTTGCCGACAACAGCCGCGGCAATGATTCCTATGCCGTGGCAATTATACCTAAACCACATGCCTCGTGTGGCTTATTGCTTTTCTAAAACGGTTACAATATGGCAACATGAAAAATCATCGACATGTACCAATTAAAACTGTTCTATTTCACCAATAATTCACTACAAGGTCTGCAAGAGAGTTCCCAGCTACAAGAAAGTAGTTCCCAGCTTTGTTACCAACAACACAGGTTCAGATAATTGGTGCACTGTGGAACACTGCGGAAAGATACAACGCGCCTGGGTTTGATATAAACTGATTCAATGTGTGGGTTATAGTCTCATATACCACAGCAATTAAGGGACACCAGCCAATCAGAAGCAAGGAATGGAACTAGCCGTTTTAGAATGCATTGTTTTTGTTATCGCTAGTCGTGCTGCGAGTTAGAATAAAAGATGGACATTCCAAACGTTTATTATACCAAAAGAATCTAAACGATTATAGCAATTTAAATACATTTTAAACTGGGGGAATCATTTTGGAGGTGCACGGCACCGGAGGTTCCGATCCGAAAATGGCATTGATCCCATTGAACAGAGGAGAGAGGGATGAGGAGAGAGGAGGAGAGGAGAGGAGAGAGGGATGAAGAGGAGAGAGGAAGAGGAGAGATGGATGAAGAGGGTGGAGGAAAGGAGAGAGTTGTAAGCAGAGTAGAGGAGATGCAGAGAGGTGGAGAGAGGGATGAGAATATAGAGGAGAGGAGAAAAGGAATAGCAGAGGAGAGATGGAACAGGAGGGCAGATGGAGAGAGGCAGTAGGGAGGGCAAAGTAGGACTTACGATTAGAAAATGAGGCAAAAAGAGGGGGATGGTGGGGTAGATCAACAAGCTCACAATGCGTCGAAACTGCAATGCGCTGTGAGATTGTATTTATAGGCTATTTTCGGCTACGACACTCGGGCGAAACTAAGCATAACTTGGAGAAATGGAACCAGAAAGAGGGAGGAAAACAAGAGAGGAGAGAGGCTGTGGTATAATTTACAAGCACTCGTAACTCGCCCAAACATGAACTGCGCCTTCCCCAAATCTCTGGGACGTTGGCGAGAAGCATGCATGATGTCAGTGCATGCAGGAATAGGTGATTCTCAGCTTCATCACCTTTCTACCGTATCCTTCTTTCTTTTTTTTAAAAAGATTTGTTTTTGGGCTTTTTGCCTTTTTTATTGGATAGGACAGTAGACTGACAGGAAATGGGGGAGAGACAGGGAGTGACATGCGGCAAAGGTCAGCCAGATCGGGAATCGAACCGGCGACGCCGACAGGCATTGATGCCGAAATGGCAATGCCTATATGGTATGCCACTATAGGCCACCAGGCGCCCGTATCCTTCTTTCAGTAGTCATTTTGGACTCCTATACTCATACCTATAACTGTTCCCGAGACACAGATGAAGTTTCATATTGGCTGTCATTAAACCCGGACCCCAAGGTCTCCAACAGCGTGAGAATATAAATAAAGAACCAGCTCTATAGCTGCATAACAATTCGCTCCCATTTGACACGCAGAGCAGGTAACGATGTCTGCATTTAACAGGCTTTGTATCTCCTCCTCACAGGAATCAACTGTCTTTACTACTACAAGCTTACAAGCCTGTCCATGAGCTTTGAAAGCAAGTCCCGTCTTCAAAGGGGAAACGCTGAAGGAATATAAAACATCCAAGGCGGTATACTGTTAAGTACTGCCGATAAATTCATTGGCTTATATCAAAAAAAAATCCACTTGCTATTCAAGACCCATTAGCAAGAGTGTGAGATCCATTTAGAGACTTTTAGAGTTGTTTTTACCTGAATACACATTTGACATCAAATGCCTGCTGTTTTGATATGATTGAGCACAACATGATGTTTTAGGGAGGCCAGATGGTAAACCCTAACCACAGCACTTTGTGATCAATCTGTTATATGTGGCATGCTCCTTTGTGTGTGTGTGTGTGTGTGTGTGTGTGTGTGTGTGTGTGTGTGTGTGTGTGTGTGTGTGTGTGTGTGTGTGTGTGTGTGTGTGTGTGTGTGTGTGTGTGTGTGTGTGTGTGTGTGTGTGTGTGTGTGTGTGTGTGTGCACGCACTTGTTTACTATACTAATGTCCCCACAGGTTCGGTATAATGGTTTAGGATTAGTCATTTAGCGGAAAATAATGCCATTGGTGTATACCAGGGGTGCCCAAAATATCACAAAGGCTGTGCAGGTAGACGACATGACGTGCCTCTAAAAAATTAAAATATAATCAAAAATCACAAACCCCTTTTTAGTGTATCCGTCACTTGAATTAAGTTCAAGAAGGAGCTCTCAGCTCCCTTTGTGGCTTTTAAAGTAGGCAAATCCCAAATGCAATGATTTGTTTTCAAGAGTCTGTAGCATTACAAAGAACCTTTTCCCCTTACTATTTCCCTATTTTTTCCCTACTATTTAAGTGTATTAGTCTTATATGTAACGCCAGTGCCGCTATTCCAAAGCCCCCTTAAGATAAATAGTTTTTTGGGAAGGTATAGATCATGTTGAGCTGGTCATTTTAAAAGTAACTCTCAAGTCACAAAAGTGTGGGTGTCCCTGGTGTATACAATATACAGTACTATATGCACATGTACAGCTGAGGATGCTTTTTTCATTCTCTTTGCTCTTTTGCCTATTGCACTCTCTTTCTTTCCTACGTCATTATTACTTATTACTTATATTATTTTATCTTTAGATGACATGTGTTGTTTTTTGTTGTTCTGCTGTTATTTTATATATATAGCCTACCACTGCATTGTCTGAAAGGAAGCCAAACAAAAATAAGTTTTAATCTTATGTACCTGTACAAAAGACGTAACAATAAAGTACAACCTTGAACATTGAACCTTGAACCCAGACTGCGGTTGCATTTAGCGGTTACGTTTAGGAGTTGGAGTTACGTCTGATGTATAGGCCTACATGTCACACAGAGAAAATAGCTGATCTACAAGCTTCTACATTGATTATTTTTGGCCTTTGACTTGGGGGTTAAAAATGGTCAAAGAGTTTAAAAACAAACACACATTTCTAAAATCGCTGTCCTAAAACGTTGATGTTGTGACGCGTATAGTAATGCAAGTGTGCGTGCGCACGTGTGTAGGCGTGTGTGTGGGCGTGTGTGCACGTGCAGTATGTGTGTTTTGTCAGGTGCGTTCACCTGGGCAGCTGTTCCAGATGGTTCATCAAATTATGATCATTATCAAACCCAAATAACCTCAAATAATTGTATGTGAGTGTGTATGTTTGTCATTCTGTATGTGACAACATCTGTGTCTGTGTGCATGCATATGTGTGCGTGCATGCGTATGTGCATGCGTTTGTGCGGGTGTCAGGTATGTAATTATGGGATGGCGCCATCATTAATGACACAAAGATGAACATCTGCGCTAAAGTATTAGACCAAATGAAAAATGGAAATGTGACCATCTGTGTCTGTGTGTGTGTGTGTGTGTGTGTGTGTGTGTGTGTGTGCGTGCGTGCGTGCGTGCGTGCGTGCGTGCGTGCGTGTGTGCGTGTGCTGCCTGTGTGCGCATGTCACCAGAGTAAAATGTCTCGGCAAAATACTGTTATGTTCCCTATTATTAATATTATAATATTAATGTATATCAACGTAATGGTTTTAATTACTGGTGGTGCTGGTGGCATTTTGAGAGAATAGAATAAGGATAATTGAACATTAACTAACCATATTCTAATCATGAAATAGCTTAATATAAATTAAAAATGTTATTACACACCATGTATTTTGCGAATTGTGGAACAATGAAGTCATTATCATTCCCATACCCAGCAGGGACGGACCTCGGTTCAGTATGTGTGCTGGAATGGCTTGGTTCGGTTGTCAAACTTCTCAAACGTTCCAATTTCAAGGACCCTCATAACTCTGACAGTGTACGATTGGGGCCAGATGTACCCGTAAGGGGCCATCTGGTTCCATTTATACACTCTCTGAGTTACAGACCTGCAAGGGTCCATTTGTAACCCTCTCAAGGCACCCTGAGAGTTCCCGTTCCCCACTTTCAGAAGCACTGTCTTATACCAGCGGTTCTCAACCTTTTCAGGCCGCGACCCCCAGAATAATCATATTTTAACTGGGGACCCCCCCCCCCCCCCACCCTGACAAGCACTAAAGAGTTGAGGCATAATACAGTTCTATTGTGAAAATAGCAGATCTACATGCTCACAACACCTCGCGTTGCGAGGCGTTGTGAGCATGCAGATCTGCTATTTTCACAATTTCTGCCTCGTAATATTTGACAGTTTGGCCAATGTTTAATTTGTCATTTTAGAGGTATTAAAAAGTCCTTAAATTGTCACTATAGACATGTGCAGATACCCTCTCACTTAAACTTTATCTTGTTTTGTTCACCGTTGAGTGAGAAAACAATATTGCACATTAAGCTAATCATCTGGGGACGCCCCAAAATAATTTGGGGACCCCACTTAAGACACTGTCTTATACACTATAAATAAAACTGAAATAATACATTATATAGCTGAATAGAAATAGAGGAAAGGTTGCTGTGCTGTCAGGTGCTGGTGCAATGTCTGCATCATCAAGTACACAGGTTGACATGATGTGACAAGATGGCTAAACGCTCTCCGCTCATATAGGCTTGACGTGGACCAGGGCACTTTCAGAAATGTGCAAACCAACGTTTTTTTTTTTGGGATGACTTTTACCTCCCTTGACAACAACAATGCAGCATGCTGACATGAGTGGCCTTGAGCCCCGAGAGGCTTGCCCGCTATAGCGAGCTGCTAGATGAGCGAATGCCCGCTCCGAGCGGCGAGATGCCTGTGCCGTTGACTCAGCGCCATTCCAGCATGCATACTGATAGGGTGGGACTCGGTTTGACTTTGAATCTATTAACAAATTGCACATAGTACAGTAGTAGCCTGCTTGACAATGAAAGTAAATTAATCTACACCTTAAGTCAGCTCTGGCTCCGCTGTGGGGGCATTCATCCATCCGTCCACCCACACTCCTTCTGTCAGTGTCACTGTCACAATACTTCCTCTTGAGGGCTGTCGACTAGATGTCTGTCACATTAGAGGAGAGCGGCCCCCAGCCTATTCATTTGCCATCAACCAATCGTGGCACAACTACGGCCACTCTGAACGATGTCACTGGTGATAGTATCATGGCACTTTTATGATTTTATGATTTCCTTTTGAGAAATGTTAATGCTACATTAAAATACATACTCTGCAAAGCAGCAGAGTCTGCCCACTGGACTCATGAAATTAAAATGAAATGAAAACAAGGATCAAACAATGTGCAACATTTTGTGAGTTTTGTTTAGTATGCAATGGACTTTCGTCACCTGAAAATGTTGATATGCATATCAACATGGCCCAGAAACGTAGATGTTCAACACATCTTTGGTTGTGAATGTAATGTTTTTCTTTGGCGATAGACTACATAATATAGGCTACATTGTACATTGGACTTGCGTCACCTGAAATGTTGATATGCATATCAACATGGCCCAGAAACGTAGATGTTCAACACATCTTTGGCTGTAAATGTAAAATGTTTTTCTTTGGCGACCATGTTGGATTTAGGCCTTGTGATTATGAAACAAATATTCCTATTCATTCGTTCCAATGTTCAATGCCAAAAACACAATAAATAGTTTATCGCAATTATTTGTGTGACTATTAATTGTCAACTTCAATGTGTAATTGTGACAGCCCTAGTTGGCTTTAGTTCTGAGTCAGTACCATCTTTCAACACTCTTGACTGACACTGCTGTTCCAAACACACGTGCGCACACACACGTACACGCTCACACAGAGGGCATGGTGAGGTCAGTGTTTCCATGGACAGACGGACCTGATGTTCTGCCAAAAGTTAGTTCTGCTGGTCTGGTGTCAGCTATAGCAACACATACACAGGTTTCTGTGTGTGTGTGTGTGTGTGTGTGTGTGTGTGTGAGAGAGAGAGAGAGAGAGAGAGAGAGAGAGAGAGAGAGAGAGAGAGAGAGAGAGAGAGAGAGAGAGAGAGCTGGTGTTACTTGCTGTGATCTACAGTATATTCTACCAACTGTAACCAAGGATCTCTAGATCCATGGTTACATATAGTACAGCTTTGTACTCACAGCTTTGATTTCGTTTTAGTCATAGTCTTTTGAATAAAATTTCCTTTAGTTTTAGTCATGTTTAATCGACTAAACAATCTACAATTGATTTATTATTTTAGTCAACTAAAATGTATTTTTGCCAGCTGTGATGGTGTTGAAATGCCTGATACTCTGCGGTGTCCTGAAAATAGCAGATCTACAAGCTCACAACGTGTCGTGCAGTCATCTAACTGTGAGCTTGTAGATCATCTATTTTCGGGAGTGACACCTACAGTACACACAAGCAAAGCATAACATGACTTGAGTGAGTGAGTGAGTGAGTGAGTGAGTGAGTGAGTGAGTGTATATGTGTGCGTGCGTGCATGTGTGCATGTGTGCGTGCATGTGTGCGGTCGTCACGCTCCAGTAGGTAGCATGGCTTAGAGATGCAAATCGAGAATGAGTCATTTGTCGGAAAATAAAGACCACCTCCTCCTCTGAGGTGGACATGGGCTACTCTCTCTCTCTCGCACGCACGCACGCACTTGCGCACGCACGCACGCACGCGCACACACACACACACACGCACACACACACACACACACACACACACACACACACACACACACACACACACACACACACACACGCGCGCGCGTAAACACAGGTGAGAGTTGTTCCACCGCTGACTCTCGGTTGAGCAGTCGGTGAGGAGGCTGACAGGTTGTGTCAGCCCAGCCAAACAACAGGCTTATTCTCATCTACAGCTCAGCAGAGCACACAAACAAGCAGCCACTGAGAGAGAGAGAGAGAGAGAGAGAGAGAGAGAGAGAGAGAGAGAGAGAGAGAGAGAGAGAGAGAGAGAGAAAGAAGGGGGAAGAGAGAGAGATGTGCTGAATAGAAGAGCAGAGAGGAGAAAAGTACAACAAACTTTGTGTCCAAAGCACACCATATTCATAGTGCAAAACTCAACGCAACACCTTGTGAGCTTGTAGATGGACATATTTTCTTTTCTTTGGAGTAATATAAATATTCGATCTACAAGCTCACAACATGATGTAGATCGGCTATTTTCACTATTATAAAATGTTTTTCAAAATACAAAAGAATGCCTAATAAGATTAGGCATAAGGGATAAGGCGCTGTGCAAGATACAGTAGGGCCACAAGTATTATCATGCTGTTTACATTGAAGTATTCAATCAATCAATCAATAAATCAATCAATCAATCAATCAATCAATCAATCAATCAATCAATCAATCAATCAAAGTGCAGTGTGGTGAGGGGGATCATAATCCACATTATTGTAACATCACATGGTTACAGGTGAAAAGAATAGTTGGCAATGTATCTTTTGTGTGAGCTCTCAGCTCTCAACAGTTACAGGAAGAGTTAGAATGGGGAAAGAGCAAATAGAGAGGAAGGAACACAGAACACAGAACAGGTTAAATACAGGAAGGCACAGACCATTCAAATATACAAAGTCCAATGTGCATAAGGTGCATGATAAAAAACTAAAAACAATGGGTAGCTGGCTCTACAGAAGTCAGAAATGCTTCCTTTACAGGTGGAAAACATTGTTGGTTTGAGTCCTCTCAGACCGACTAGGACAGTCAGGGTGGGTGTGGTGGGATGGTCGATGAATGACAATGACCCATAACATGCTCATGAACGACCATCAAGGTGCCCTTGATAAGATAAGATGTTTATTTGCACTGTATGAAGCATACAACAAAATGTTGTTTAGTGCATCCACATAAACAAATATCAACATCAACAAAGAAGGACACACTGATGCAACATAATGCCATAAACTGTTGGTTTGTTCATAGCTCATAGTCCGTTCATATAGTCTGTTGTCAATAAAACATCCATAATGCCTACAATAACTACAAATAAATCTTGAATATTTAAATATTTAAACCACAGGGAATCATGTCATATCATATACTATTGCACCAAAAGCCCATTTTTTAATAGTGTGATGCATGGTTAAACTTGTGGAACCCATACTGAAGAGTAGATTTCTAATTACGTTGTGCGTTTGAAAAAAATATCCATTATTTAAACAAATTTCTAAAAACTTTTTGACCTTTAAAGGCTAGTGTTGTAAATACATGTTCACATATTATGGCCACTCCCAATATACAGTCTACAAATGTGTATATTTTGAAACGTATGCGTACAGGCATATCTTTTGGCACCTGAATGGGTCCTGATGGGTTGATGGGAGGGAACTGTCCATAGAGTATATATAAAATAGAGAGCGGACGAGCCCCGCCCCCACTATCATTTCAATGCAAGTGCTCAGTGGCGTTTTGAAGCAACGGCTACGTGCTAGCATGTAGCTAATCCAGGTGCATTCTGGGGGAAATTGGCCACTATTCGAGACCACAAATGACGTCACGCTGCTCTCCGCTCACAGGAAGGAGTGGAGGGGGCGGGACCAAAATGCGCGTTTAGGCTGCAGTTCCAACTTTGGCCACCATCGGGGTTGCTTCAAATCTAGCCCTGGGTTCTGGGGGCTTGGAACTGTCCTGGTTATCAACGACATGTGATTATGCAGCAAGGTGCTAATGAATTCATTAGCTATAAATGAAACGCCAATACAGGCTAGTAAGAGTGTTACAGTAAAATCAATCTCTCTCTCTCTCTCTCTCTCTCTCTCTCTCTCTCTCTCTCTCTCTCTCTCTCCCATGCACACTTAATGTTGCTTCCATTTTGCCCATCATTCATGACTCTCTCTCTCTCTCTCTCTCTCTCTCTCTCTCTCTCTCTCTCTCTCTCTCTCTCTCTCTCTCTCTCCCCGACTAGAGGAGTTTTAAAGTGGTCATAACTGGGCCCGTACCCGGGATGGTACACACAATGTCAGCAAAATGAAGAATGTATTGTAAATCAGGTTACTCAAACAAATCCTATTACGGGGTGTGAAAGTCAGCGGTGTTATATAGGTGAGCGAGTGTGCATGTGTGGAGAATGTGATGCGGGGGTGTTGGCAGGATTCTTGAACACAAAAACAAAGACGGAGGCTAAATCAAAGCAGAGAATGGGAGACGGAGAGGATCAGCGGGTCTTTGGGAAAGCATTTCTATATAGAGCTGCATCTCACACACACACACACACACACACACACACACACACACACACACACACACACACACACACACACACACACACACACACACACACACACACACACACGCAAGGAGAAATTCCACAGATTGTCTTTTCTCTCTCATTGTAAACACTGCGTGATAATGATGACGGTGCTTCACACAATGTTTGTGTGTGAGATTATCTCACGAGAGGGACCCACACACCTCCTGTGAACACGGAGAGGGATATGTAAACACATGCCTCTGTTATGGTTCTGAGATATTATAACCGTGACACATTTTTCATTGACTGAATACTTTCAACAGTTTGCAAATAACGCAGGTACAGTTATAGTAAAAATGCTAAAAGGATAACACAAAAAAAAGGCCTGAGGGCTTGTTTCCATTGTGGTCCTGTGTATTCAATTCATTCAAGACATATAAAGACATACAATATACAAAACTATACAAGAGATCATCAAAAATATTAGGAGGAGTAAAAGCATATTTACAGAAAAACTGTGGAGGGTACTTTTTGGGGAAGATTCAAATATAGTCAGGCAGGGACGTGCAGAGAATGTTAGAGAGGCAGGGGCTGACATTTCTAAAAGAGGGCCACCGTAGCCTTAGGTGAGCCCAAATGTGAGGTTTAGTAGTAATCAGTTTGGTCTGATGTTTTGCTTTTAATCCCATTGAGGTGCATGCATAGTCAAAATAGCATTGGATGAGTTCTCTTGGATGAGTTCTCATCAGTCCGTTCCTATTGACCAACGAGGAGATCCTGCCCATGTCTGTCTGTCTGTCTGTCTGTCTGTCCGTCCGTCCGTCCGTCTGTCCGTCCGTCCGTCCGTCCGTCTGTCTGTGTTATGAAGTCATTTACATAGAAAATGCATACTCCCACAGCCACACACACACTTTCCTCTGATACTAAATATATTTTTAAATGTCCAAATACATTTCAAATATTATCAAAATATCTCGCGGCACCCCTGGACTGCCGTTGCGGCACCCCAGGATGCCCCGTCACCCACTTTGAAAACCCCTGCCTTATGGGACCTGTTTAGATTCATAAAGCATAGAAAAGTGTGCGCGGGAGACCGGGAGTAGGCCTATATGCATTTTCGGGTTTGTTTTTTTAGAATGTGCATGTTGATCTCTCCTGACAGTTGAGTTACTGCCACATCTGAACCAGCTTTTTATTCCATACTTATTTAAAAAAATATATATGATATATTTTTACCTTGCATGACTTGACATATTTTATTCATATTCTTTTGCGTTGCACTGTTGAGGAAAGTTACAAGCATTTCACTGTCTGCTATGGCTGTACAGCTTGCTTTCTTTCTACATCCACAGCCCATCCAAGTCCTGTCCTTTACATATCGTCACTGTGGGGCAGAAACCTTGTATCTCCAAGTTTCAAATTTGTAATTTTTTTTTCGCAAAGTAAAGCATTGCTTCATCACACAAGGCCGTCGCACAAAAGTAGTGAAAACAGCTGATCTACAAGCACACAACGCCTCGCACCGCGAGTTGTTGTGTGCTTGTAGATAGGCTATTTTCACTAGTTTAAATCATTTAAAAAATGATAACAAACGGTTTTGGACATACAACGGTTTCCACCCGACAACGACGATATGCCTCCTTGGCTATATTTCCACATAGAACCAACGTAGATTTTGACTTGCAAATAATATCAATGAGGTTCGAAATGACTGGAGTGCATGGGCCCTGATAAGTCTGAGGGCAGTTCAGGAGGTTTAAGATTGAATCTGTAAACCCATCAGTGATCACATTACCAGATGTTCTGTGCTTAACCTCGGTAATGACCAAAGTCCCAGACCAGATTTCTCCTGATTGTCAGGGAGGAGTGAATCAAGGATAAATCAGCTTGTTTCCCCTGGAGTCTGAGATAAGCTCCCCGCTCCCCTCTCTCTCTCACCCTGTCTGTCTCTTTCCATCTCTCCTTTTCCCTCTGCTTCGACAGTTTTGATGTGGCACATCAGAGGTCATCAGTGCCAATCTCTCTCTTTCTCTCTCTCTCTCTCTCTCTCTCTCTCTCTCTCTCTCTCTCTCTCAGACTCTCTCACACCTCCCTCTATCTATCTCAATGAGATCAAAATTACCACTCACACACAATATTATAACAGGTTCGGTAGCAGTGGACAGATGAGAGTGGGATTATTGAATTAACAAGCTCTTTATTGTGTAGTGCAATACAGAATCAATCGTCAGTCAATATCGGGCCGAACCCTTGCCCAGATTTGGAGTCATTCATCATCACAGATAGACGTTTCTGATATCACATGCTGGCCACATGAAGTCAGAGATCCACATGAAGCCACACCATTCCAATGTGGTTCTAGACATCTACAGTATATGATCAGACTTTTTGCAACCGTAGGTCGCATTTACTATGAAAACATGCAGCTCCTGTGCGTCAGTCAGTCACGCCTCATGTCACGCTTTCATATATGGCCAAGACAGAAAAACAACACATGGATCTCCATATGTGGAGCTGACTATCATCACCTGGATCTCCATATATGGAGCTGGCCAATACCTCTACATCCGACCTCACAGAATCCAGATATGGGTATAGCTGACCTGTTCTGACATCACATAGATGACTCGACCAGCTCAGCAGAAGGATTTAAAAAGGCCCGCATTCTCAACGCTCTTGAGAATCTCCATCCAACTTTACCTTCAAGAACACTTTACAGCAGGACGCAGACCTCTTCAGGATTCTACCTTCAAGACAGTAGTATTTTTCATTGTGCATTTTTTTGGACAAAGTTGATCACATGCCAAAGCGCCAGCGGCGCCGCTGTCTGCCCAGGGAACGCCAGCAGCGCCACCGCCAGAGTCTGACAGAGGACACCACCGCCACCGTCATGCTGTTGTTTCAGCATGACCTCGCCCTTAGGGCGAGGTCCTTAGGGCGTCTTACTGGTTACATATGCTTTGATTAAACAGCAGTGTCCCGATCAAAGTAGCCAAAAATGTCATTTTCAAATATGTAATGCTACGTCAGTGATTAAAATATTTAAAGATGGCGCTGGACTAAAGCTTTGCGGATCTACTACAGATCGTCAGTACTCTAAAACCAGTGGTTGTCCATAAAGTGGGGTCCAGGGACCCTCAGGGGTCCTTAAGGGGTTTCCAAAATAGACCCTTATGGGTCTGTAACTCTGAGAGTGTTGGTTCCATTTCATTTGTCAGAATTATGGGGGTAATTGAAATTAAAAGGTTTGAGAACTACTGCTCAAACTAGACGGAAATTTGATTTGAGTTTGATCAAGACTATAGAGATTCAGGTCCAGGCTAAGCAGTAACACACGCACATTTCTGCCTCACTGGCATCACAAGTTGCAGGATAACGAAAGTGGGTGCACGGTTTAAACCGCGCCGCGCCAAACCATGTGCAAATGGAAATGCAAATAGAAATGCAAATGGCACTGTTATTTACTGTGCTCAGAGCAGCTCTGCCATGCTGTGGAAATGACCTATTAAGTTTTTTTCCCCTTTTCTTTGAGTGATGTTGTAATGCCCTGAAGTGCTCTGTGCTTTAATAGAATAGTTGTGCCAATAAAGAATTGGTTAAAGGTCTCTACCCCCCCTCCACCCCTCCCCTCTCTGCTGTTTGATGAGGCACATTAGAGGTGGTCAGTGACAATCTATCTATCTCGCTCCCCCCCCTGCCTCTCTCCCTCTCTCTCTCTCTCTCTCTCTCTCCCTCTCTCTCTCTCTCTCTCTCTCTCTCTCTCTCTCTCTCTCTCTCTCTCTCTCTCTCTCTCTCTCTCTCTCTCTCGCTCTCTCTCTCTCTCTGTGTGAAGGGACACATTAAGGGTGATCAGTGTGAGTACTTTGCAGTGGTCAGCAGGAAAAGCTTCAGTCATATGGGACTTTAGTATTCAGCACTCACCTACGTTCTCTCTCTCTCTCTCTCTCTCTCTCTCTCTCTCTCTCTCTCTCTCTCTCTCTCTCTCACACACACACACGCACACGCACACGCACACGCACGCACACACACACACACACACACACACACACACACACACACACACACACACACACACACACACACACACACACACACACACACAGGAGCCAACAGTGCCAACACTGGCCAAGTGCCCTCATAGGAGCAAGTGTCTTTTTTTACGCATACATAATTTCTCTCATTTATTTATCTTTTTCCAAACCCAAGTGCAGTCACTAACTGCTCTGCTCATTCAACACAGGTTGGGAAGTTGGGAAGTAACTGGATTACAAACGGAACTACTAGTTTAACTACCAGTAAGGGCAAGAAGCAACCTCTAAAGGGCGAGGTCGCACACATGGGTGAGTGCACATGGCTGCTTTGGCATGTATACCCTTCTGCTGAGCTGGTCGAGTCATCACTGTGAGAACAGGTCAGCTATATCCATATATGGAGTCCGTGAGGACAGATGTAGAGGTATTGACCAGCTCCATATATGGAGATATAGGACCTAGATCTCCATGTATGGAGTTGGTCAATATCATCACCTAGATTCTAAGTGATGATCCAGTCGTCTCCATGTATGGATATCCAGGGATTGATGTGTTGTGATCTTCATATATGGAGATCCAGTCAGCAGTCTTGATTTGCAAATTAATTCTGTCTTGGAAACATATGAAGCATCCATATATCGGCATTGCCAAATATGGGCATTCCCAGATATACGCTTAATATTGATGACATTGGGACCGGGATCTCCATATACAGGTAAGGACATAAAAGGGACAATGACAGAATTAATTTGCAAGTGTGACTCATGTCGTGTCAACCACACTGGTTAGGCTGACACAATATGTCCATATACTGTATAGGCATTCCCAGATACGGGCTTGATATTGATGGGCATAAAAGGGATTTTATTGTATGGGAATTCCCAGATATGGGCTTAATATTGATGGGCATAAAAGGGATTCTATTAGCGTGTTTGGCCTAACAGGGCATTATCTGGGAATCCAGTCATCTCCATGTATGGATATCCAGGGTTTGATGAGGTAAACGTCGTGATCTTCATATATGGATATCCAGGTGATGATAGTCCGCAGTCTTGATTTGCAAATGAATGCTGTCTTGGCCATATGGAGCGTCCATATATGGGCATTGCCAAATATGGGCTCAATATTGATGACATCAGGGATCTCCATACAGTATATGATTGCCAGAACATGCTGTCTTGGTCATTGAGTCAACAATGTGAAGTCACAACAGGTCAGCTATAGACATTGATAGTAAACTGCGACCTATACAGTCACAATAATGTTTACGTTAGTTACGTTACGTACGTTGTTTCTTCATGAGGTAGCTATTATGTAGTTATTACTGTAGCTATTTTCTTGTAGTAGCTTTAGCTTACTGTTGCTCAACTAAACCCTCAGAGGTCGCTTTGCTGTAGCGTAGGTATTTTCAGTGTAGAGTAAAAGTTCACTGTCTTTAGTAGTAGCAATTATTAAGCTCTACATTTATGCACAGAAGGCAGATTGAAAATACATTTGGCCTCTTCCTTATACTAGTCCGAGCGTTTCAGGCAAAAATCGTGCACTTTATGAAAGAAGCATGAAATTTGGCACACAGTTAGAACAGGCCATATGGAACAAAACTTTGAAAAGTGATGACTCATCACTAAACCATAGTTTTATGGGGTCCGTTTAGCCCAAGGAATATTTTTCCTGAAAACAAATGTTTGAATTGGATTCAGAATCCCGAAAAACACCTAGTTTGACCCCTCACATGCTACTTAAAGCATATTTATTTTTTGTATTATTTTAGTCTATATTAAAGTCTATGAGAGCCCAACTTTAATTGGCTCCCACAAGTTTCCCAAGACAAATCTGTGATGCCCCTATAGCCAAAAATGTTCCATATAGCATGTTCTGACTGTGTGCCAAATTTCATGCTTCTTTCATAAAGTGCACAATTCCATCAAAATACTGCCTGAAACGCCTGGACTATACTTCCTTCACATGTCTAATGTCTTACCAATTATATGTTGCATTCTGGTCAAACAGAGTTATGGTGCTTATATTGTGCCTCACTGGAAAAACTGCTACATCAGTGGGTCTCAAAGTGTGACCCTCAAGGTTCCTTGAGGGGGTTCCATTTGCACACTCTCAGAGTTGGGGGTCCTGATGCTTTGTGAGTTTGTAGATCGGCTACTTTGTTCAGGTCCTTATGAGTCTGTTCGCCCCGGAATAGGGACCTATAGGATTCAAGTGGTTAATGGGTAAATCTGACAATATATGCAGTGCTTATCTATTAATCATTACATCTATATTTCATTACCATCGGTCAGAAACTGTATGTCCAAAACGGTTACTTTTCAGGAAAAAAAAAAAAAAAAAAAAAAAAAAACCTGTTCCAGTGGATCCAATGTATATATAGTCATAATCTTATCATTAATGCACAGACACACATAACCACTTTCACTATCACTTTCAAACATTTTCTAATAATTAGCTAAAATAGATGATGTACAAGCTCACAACCCGTTGCATCGTGACGGGTTGTGAGCTTGTACATCGGCTATTTTTGCTGCTTTTGTGTGACAATGCATGAAAGCATTAATTGATGAAAAGAATGATGAAATATGGAGATCCAGCAACTATTTGTAACTAATAAATTGTATACTTGCTTTGCCTGGATCTAGATTGTTTAGCATCTCCTTCTTCTACGGCCCTCCAGTGATGAAAAGGCTATTTTCTTCTTCCTGTAATTTATTCAGTTAGCAAGTTCAAAGTTTATCTTTCTTATTTTTTTCCTTTTCCTTTCTTTTTTTGCGGAAGCTGGCGGCACACTGGAGCCCCTTCATTGCCAAATATCTGTGCAAGTCCCTTGTGTGTGTGCGCTCACGCGCGCGCGCGCGTGTGTGTGTGGGCATGCGCTCTGTGTTTGTCATTACGGTCTCAGACTGTGAGACAGTTAGCCTGAGGACATCATAACTGCCCAGCTCCAAATCAACTTTTAACAAGAAA
>NC_137811.1:28016136-28021136 GCF_963921795.1 Nannobrachium achirus
CAGAAGGCCAGGAGGCGGAGATTGTGAGTGCATGCGTGCATGCGCGCGCGTGTGTGTGTATGTGTGTGTGTGTGTGTGTGTGTGTGCAATACTGCTAATAGGCCATTGACGACACTCCACCCCAATGTTTTATACTAGTAAGACGCCTCAGGGCGACATGCAACCTCGCCCTTAAGGGAAAGGTCACGCCAATTCTTGGCCATCTGGCCAGTGATGTATATATCGGACCAGTTACCCATACAGTATATGGAGACCCCTGGTACCCATATATGGAGATCCATGTACTGTATATGGAGATATGCTGTGAGAGCCCAAACATGCTTACTCAGTTATTCGTTATGTGAAAGTCCTATGATATATGACATTATGCCCCACCAGCCACACAGATATAGGCTGTTTGGGCCATCTGTCTCGGTCATATATGGATTCTGTCAGTGTGGTATGTGGCCGATGTGTCCTCCGTGGTCAAGCTGCGACCGTTCACATACTAAACTCCGAGCTACGGTCGCAACAGGCCTATAACTTTCAAACCATACATACAATCAAAACTTATTTTATTTTCCCTGCAGGATCAGCATACAACCACCCTGTCTCCTCCTGGGATCCTAACAGCTGCAGCACATGACTAACACAACCCTGGCTCCCGCCTATGCACTTCGTGAAGCAGCCCTTTCTAATTATATTTTGTGAATACTGGAAGTATATCGTCGTTGTCGGTTGGAAACCTTGTATGTCCAAAACCGTTAGTTTTGTGTTTATCATTTAAAAAATGCTAAACTAGTGAAAATAGCCGATCTACAAGCACACAACGCCTCGTGCTTGTAGATCTGATATTTTCACTAGTTTTGTGCGACAGTCTTGTGTGATGAAGCAGGGCTTTGCTTTACGAAAAAAAGTCATTACGTAATGGCAATGTACATTAATGAATGAGGATCAGTATAATATGCAGGATGACATCAGTAAGGAACAGTATAAAAGGCTGTTCTCTGTTACTATACTATATTCATGTATTGTAAGAATTAATGACATCCTGTTGGGCCTTATTGTGCGTTGATGTGCCGTGTAAGTGAAAGAGAAGGAAGCGGTTAAGATGGAGATGAACATAAGAATGACACAAGGACATAAAGGGGGGAGAGAGAGAGAGAGAGAGAGAGAGGGAGGGAGAGAAAGAGAGAGAGAGAGAGAGAGAGAGAGAGAGAGAGAGAGAGAGGGAGAGAGAGAGCGAGAGAGCGAGAGAGCGAGAGAGAGAGAAGGGTGAAGGATGGAGCAACCAGAGAATGAAGAGAGAGAGAGAGAGAGAGAGAGAGAGAGAGAGAGAGAGAGAGAGAGAGAGAGAGAGAGAGAGAGAGCGCGCAGTGGTGGAAAAGGTACTCACATATTTTACTTGAGTAAAAGTATTGGAAATTGAAAATACTCAAGTACAAATACCTCAAAATTGTACTCAAGTACATTACTTAAGTAAGTGTACTTAGTTACTTTACACCACTGAGGGTGAGAGAGAGAGAGAGAGAGAGAGAGAGAGAGAGAGAGAATGAAATTAATGCCTGGATCGAGCAGGAAAAAGCTCCCCCCCCTCCCTCTCTCTTTCTCTGGTCTCCTTTTCTCTGCTTTCTAAAGTCACACAGGGAACAAGCAGCTCTTTGATGTGTTAATGAGTTTGAAGAATGACTCACGAGTCATGATTAAGCACTAATACACATATGGGAACCATCATTTAGACACGTCCGAAAGGGAATGACTAATTAATGATGATAAAAAAGCAATGGGAGAATTGTGTTGTAGACGGGGCCCTGCAGGGAAGCTAGCTAAACAAAAAAAAAAACAAAAAAAAGTTTAGCAGACATGTCCAAAACATGTGCAGGGTGTGTGTGCATGCGTGCGTGCATGCGTGCGTGCGTGCGTCCGTGTGGATGTGCGTGTGCCTTTGATCCAAGAAGCTCTCTATTTCTCCACTTTCTAACACCATAATGACCAACATTTGTAAGAAAAACACAAGAATACATAATCAATAGTAAAATAGTTTCATTTAAGCGTTTATAGCAGATCAGGGATTTTGTATATTTTGTTTTAAGGATTAGGCTAACTACTAGTCCAGTCTGTGAGTTTGTCCACTGGCCGTTTTTTATTTTCCTAGCTTTGAAAAATAACAGTGTGTGTGTGGAAGGGGAACAGCTGTGGTCCATAGCGTTTGAAGGAGTTCTCCTTAATGCTATGGGACCGATGAGCCTTTGCAGCGGTAGCCCATGCAGGCTGTGCAGCCTCTCGTCCGTAGTAAAAAATAAAAGATTCACTTTTTCTACTCGCCAAAACATGGATGATTTTAAGATGTTGAAAGTCAACTTTCCTTACTGGGATCATTGAACAGTGAAATGTGGTAGCCTATATATATTTTAGATCAGTGGTTCTCAAACTTTGAAATGTGAAGGTCTCCCCTTAACTTTGACAGTGTACACATGGAACCAAATGGACCCGTTAGGGTCCCTTTGGTTCCATGTGTACACTGTCAAAGTTACAGACTTGTAAGGGTCAATTTAGACCCCCATAAAGGAGCCTAGAGAGTCCCTGAAATCCACTTTGAGAACCATTGTTTTAGATTATAGAATTTGCCCTGTAGTCTGAAAGTCAATTTACTGATATAGTGAGAAAAAAAAACTAAACTATTATTTGTATATTTTGCACCAATAATTTGTGGTGTCACAAAATCCCAAGGCACACTTTGTCTCACGGCACACCAGTGTGCCTCAAAACACCGTTTGGGCCCCCCTGATTTAGACGAATATCATCGCTGTCGCTGTTTTGAATTTGAATCCTGGACAGTTTTAGACATTTGAGGTTATAGCACCTGACAGAGACATTATACTATAGGCCATGATCCACTGAAAGCGTCATTGAAGCGATCGGTTGAAGAAGCGTGTGTCTGATGTTACCATGCATGCGTCAGTAATATTGTCACGTCTTGCATCCTTTTCTCAGAAACGGCCTACGTCCAAGCGAGTGTTTAGGGTTTAATAACAACAAGCCATGATTCCACAGAGGGGTTCAAATATGCATTCAAGAGAGGCGATAGATAAATCCACAAATCCGCAAAATATGAATTTGAACGGGCAGTGCAGAGGGCTGAGGCCAATTACAATAGCAAGATAGAAGAATATGCCCCGGGACAAGGACAGCAGAGGTGTGTGGCAGGGGCCGTGGCAAATTACCAACTCTAAGGCCAGACGCTCAGGCTGTAATGATGACCCCAAGCTCCCCGATGAACTTAATTAATTCTACTGTCGTTTTGATAAAAACTCAATCAGCCAGCTGAGTTTGCCTACAGTACAGAAGCCCCCCTGAGTCTTTACCTTTTGTGATGGAAGAGCATGAGGTTAGGTGTCTGCTGTGTAATCAGAACAGCAGCGAAGCCGCAGGCCTTGATCCCGTGTCCTCAGCTACTTATAAAATGGTGTGCTGCTGAACTTGTTCCATAGTTTTGACCGGTATCGACAACCAGTGTAAATTGCTATACAAGTTGTTGTACTGTACATCAAATAGCTAACAGCAACACACAACAAGTCAACGACACACAACTTGTGAGCTTACTTTGAATACAATTATACCCACAAGTCCTGGACTTGAACAGAACACAAGTGGTCAAACGAAACAATATATTTTCAAATGCAATGATTATTAGCACAGGTGTCCCTCAAGGGTGTGCCCTAGCACCTCTGCTCTACTCATTATATTGTACACCAGTGACTGTTTGTACATTCTGTCACTGTAAAGAATGTACTAAATGTACTAATACTAATAATGACTTTGTTTGCTGATGATACAACACTGGTGATTTCCAATAATGATGAAATAGCTTATAGGAATGAGGTCTGTAGTTGATGGTGTAGCATGAACAATCTGCTTAAACACTGCTTGAAAAATAATTGTGCTTCCCACTCTTTTTGTAATAAATTTGTATAGTGCTTTTATCCAAGGCGCTTTACGTACTGTAGATTTTGCATTACATTCACACACTGATGGCAGAGGAAACCATGCAAGGCACCAAACTGCTCACCAGGAGCAACCAGGCGTTCAGAGTCTTGCTCAAGGACAGTTTGACGTTAACTCAGGGGGAGCCCGGATACGAACTGGGAACCCTTCGGTAGAACTTTGTGCTGGAATGACAGTTTCTCTACCCCTGAGCTATGCCGCCCCGAATGAAACCACGTTCAAATCCATCTTAAACTTTTTGACATAAGGGACTCCTCGTGTCTGGCCAACTCCCTATTTTTCAATTATCTCCCTTCCACAGCATCAAGACCAGAACATCTTGCGTCAAGCACTTACCCTGAAGCAATCTACATCCTAAATGCTTCTCCATGTACGGTAAATGATTTAAGCACTTGCACATTAACCTGTCGGTATAAGCGAAATTGCCCTTTGGTGGAGGTTTGGGTTATGCAGTTACCGTGTCTCAAAATATTGGTGAGATATTTTCAATAGTTCCTTCCTTGGTTAAAAATGTATAACCCAAAATAGCCTCCCCTTTGATTTACATTGACCTGACGTCACCGTATTGCAGTGAAACAGAAAACAAAGTCACACATTTAGCGCATAAACAAAATGAGAACAAAGCTGAATTGAATATAGGCGTAACATTTCACAACCTAACATTACTTTTCTTTTTTGTCTTTTTCTTTTATTGAGCAAAGTGTCATGAACTCAGAGTTGATTTTACAATTTGATGATCCAAATTTGGATCAGCTCATCCAGTCCAGATATTCTTCATATTTGCACGCACGCACACGCACGCACGCACGCACAGACGCACACACACACACACGCACGCACGCACGCACGCACGCACGCACGCACGCACACACACACAATTATATACTATACTTATGAGGATTTTTATTTTGATTACATTACAATCATTCGTCAACTCTTTCATTTCTGACTGTAACCCTTGTGCTCTCAAAGTCCTCATTTCAGGCTTTTATTGTAAGCCATCATTTGGTTGTCAG
>NC_137811.1:28038636-28061136 GCF_963921795.1 Nannobrachium achirus
TACCAGACACCAGTCACTCATCCAGCGTACCAGACACCAGTCACTCATCCAGCGTACCAGACACCAGTCACTCAGCCAGCGTACCAGACACCAGTCACTCAACCAGCGTACCAGCCGCATCCAACGCCAGCCTCGCAGCCAGCGTACCAGACACCAGTCACTCAGCCAGCGAACCAGTCGCATCAGATGCCAGCCCTTCCTGCCAGTGTACCAGATGCCAGCCTCCCAACCAGCGTACCAGACGCCAGCCTCCCAGCCAGCGTACCAGACGCCAGCCTCCCTGCCAGCGTACCAGCCGCACCCAACGCCAGCATACAGACGCCAGCCTCCCTGCCAAGCGTACCAGCCGCACCCAACGCCAGCGTACCAGACCGCCAGCCTTCCTGCCAGCGTACCAGACGCCAGCCCTCCTGCCAGCTTACCGCACGCCAGCCTTCCTGCCAGGGTACCAGAGGCCAGCCTCCCAGCCAGGCTACCAGACGCCAGCCTCCCAGCACAGGCTACCAGACGCCAGCCTCCCTGCCAGCGTACCAGAGGCCAGCCTCCCAGCCAGCGTACCAGACGCCAGCACTCTGTGCAAACACTGTACCAGCACACCAGCCGACACCCTCTGCACAGCCAGGTTACCAACACCACCAGCAGCCGGCAGCCTCCACGCGGCCTGCTCTCCAGCAGCACCAGATCACAGCTGCAGCACCACCAGTTTACCAGCCACTATGGCCCATGGCATCCCCTTCACAATACCTTCCTGATCCAATGTTCAGTCAGCTTCCACCAACTGCACATGTCATCCAGGCGTACCAGCCAGGCGGTGTACCACCAGTCCAGCCAGTTCCTGTCCCAGCACTTCCAAACTTGTCAACCGACAGTGAAAGAGAGTTCGCTGACCTCAAGATGGCATTAGATCACCTTCTGAACAATCGCACCGAGCTATCAGAACACTACAAGTACAGAGTACTGATGGAACACTTGTTGTTGGACGAAGCCCGGCTGATAGCACAGGCCTGTCGCCACCATTCCCAGCCATACACTGAAGCCATGAAAGCCTTGCAGTGTCAATATGGCCAACCGCATCAACTGGCCCAGAGTGAAATTGCCACAATCCTAAACCTGCCCGATGTTAAAGATGGCGACTCAAAGGCATTTCAGAGTTTTGGCCTCAGCATCAATCTGCTAGGGGTATGCTGACATCACTTGAGGTCCTCGGGGCACTGAACTGACTTGTACGGGCCACGTAGATCGGCTGCTTAGTAAACTCCCCAAATACTCCAGAGACGGCTTCATTGAGCATATTCCAGGTTAGAGGGAGACTGCAGACCAACTGTCTTAACCCCTACAATCTAAATGACTTGTCGGAGTGGCTAAGCGTAAGGCTGCAGCACAGCGCCTGTCCGCCAAGCTGGTGCAGCGTTACCATACAGAAAGCAACAAAACCCACGAAAGGAACAGCAGCTTATTACCAGGCACGGGTCCAGTCTACAGCAGTCTACCATGGTGGTGAGCAGACAGACGTCCAGGGAGGCCAGTCCGTTTGACCACCCAAGCTCCAAAACACAATGGGATGTTCAAACGACTTTGCATCTATTGCCGCAGTGAAGAACACTACTTGTCTCAGTGCCCTGCGATACAGGAGCGCTCACCGGAGCAGATCATTCACTGGGTAAAGGAGGGCAAGCGATGCTGGAAATGTGGACGCACCAATCACAAGTACCAAGAATGCACACTTAAAAGGCCCTGCGGAGAATGCAACGAAGTGCATCTCAGGGTTCTTCACAGCATCTCCTCACAAGGCCCCACTATCTTACGTGCCACGTCAGCACAGGACCAAGTCTAACCTCACCAACTCCAATCCAACAGGACGGGTCTACCTGAAGACTTTGCCTGTGCTGCTGTGGAACGGAGAAAGAATGCTCAAGACATACGGAATCCTTGACGATGGTGCGGAGCGCACTATCCTCCTCTCCGGCTGCAGCAAAAGCACCTTAAATCTCCAAGGGAAAAGGGAGACACTGGCCCTGAGGACAATCCGTTGCGACGTCGCTCACATAACTGGCTCATCCGTTGACTTCCAGCTGTCTCCTATAGCCAGACCAGAAGAGCGCTACAACATCACGGGGGAGGGGGCATTCACTGCCAACCGTTTAGCCCTGGCTAAGCAGTCGTACCCTGTAGAGGAACTACGGAAACGCTATCGGCACTTGGAAGGGATTCCCCTCCAGCCCTTTGAACAAGTTCAGCCACTCATCTTGATTGGCGCAGATTTACACCAGTCTAATCACAGCCAAAGAGCCAATCAGACTCGGCCCTAATGGGGTCCGGCAGCTGTGCATACTCGGCTCGGTGGGCCTTACAGGGACCAGACAGCTTGTTGCAGTGCCAAGTGCCGACTCAACAAGGTTTCCAGACAACCCTTAGCTCACCACCGGAGGACATCAACCAGTCCCCCTCACGGAAGGTTTTTGGTGAAGACAACTCATCAGTCCCTTCACGGGGCGGCAGCTCCAGATGGAAAACTGCCTGAGACAGATTACGAGTCACCAGATGTCGCCAACCCAGACCCGGTGACACCCACTATGCTCGTGAGGGCGGCGAGTGGCTTCCTTTACTCAGGCTGTCGATGCTCCAAACCACCCACTGTTGAAACGACATCGGCACTACAGCCCAGTGTCCTACCTCTTAAAGCGGCCAGCTACTCAAAGGACGAAGACGAAGACGGCTAAAAGACTGAAACAGCTAGGGGACATTTTGCTCTTTTCATATTAGTCCTACTAATCTGGGGGCGGCTGTAACAAAATTCCCTTAGTCTTAATTAATTTAGAGCAGGCATGCTTTATGCACCCTCCTGTTAGGACCCAATTTATAATTTAGGTAAGGCTCCTGTGAGGGCACCTATAGAGCTACTAGGACCCCATCCTATGACCTGCAGAAAGCAGCTACACACAGACATCACCATACAAGAATGTGTTCTTGAGGAAGTGAGTTTTGGCTATACAGTGCAATCATGTTTTCATGGGTAGCAGTTCACTGTGTCAGAATGCATGTGTGTGTGGTGTAAATAGTTCGTTTTTGTAACTATCTGCTAGCCAAACTTTAGTGCCTGGGCTAACAGGACTTAGCCTAGCCTGGGTGTGGGTGCATGTTACTGTAGGTCTATGCTCATGGCTCATCTCAGTAAGATGTGTGTTATATTATTAAGTGATACTTATATTATTGTTCTGTACTTTCAGATACCATTCATTCATCTGTGATGTTTGTGTCTGCCTACTAAAGTCTACCATAAGAAAATATAAACTGCCACTAGTGTGTCATCATTGAACTCTCTGACCGGAGCCCTGTGGTGGGCATTCCCTCAAACCCTCAGTCAGAATATACAGTCCTCCTTTTAAAGTATAATTTTCACAACCAGTAAAAAATAACACCAAACAACACCACCAATGGTGTTGTGCTCTCAGGAGTGCATATCGTGTGTGTTTGTGCACGTGTGCGTGTGTGCGTGTGCGTGTGCGTGTGCGTGTGTGTGTGTGTGTGTGTGTGTGTGTGTGTGTGTGTGTGTGTGTGTGTGTGTGTGTGTGTGTGTGTGTGTGTGTGTGTGTGTGTGTGTGTGTGTGTGTGTGTGTGTGTGTGCATGCATGCGTGCACCAATGGTGTTGTGCTCTCAGCAGTGCATTCGTACGTGTGTGTGTGTGTGTGTGTGTGTGTGTTTTTGCGCGTGAGCGCGCGTGTGTGCGCGTGCGCATGTGTGTACAGGTCTGTATTTGTGCGTATGGGTCAAGCTGTGCATTCTGCAGATTGATAGGAATAAAATACTCTGTAATCTAAATGTAAATGGAAGTGAAATTTACTGGTGGCTTCCATGTAATTACCACTGCCACAATTTATTAGGGCTTGTGTGTTTGTGTAAGCACCTCAGGACCAGACAGAATGTTGTGAGTGTGTGTGAGTGAGTATGCGTGCCGTGCATGTGAGAGAGAGAGAGAGAGAGAGGAGAGAGAGAGAAGAGAGAGGAGATAGGATAGAGAGAGAGAGAGAGAGAGAGAGAGAGAGAGAGAGAGAGAGGAGAGAGAGGAGAGAGAGAGAGAGAGAGAGAGAGAGAGAGAGAGAGAGAGAGAGAGAGAGAGAGAGAGAGAGAGAGAGTAGAATAGGGAAAGAGTAGAAAGAGGCAGACAAAGGGAAAGAAAGAGTGTGGACGAGAGAAAGGAATGATTAAAACACAGGACAGAGAGGGAGAATAACATGACAGAGAGAAGAAAATGTAGAGTAAGAAAGAACGAACGAGCGGTCCAAAGGGTAAAAGACAGAGAACAAGAGACATTAGAAAAGGACAACCGTATCAAAGTGAGAGATATACTGTAGAATCAGTGTGAGAGGAGAGTGTGTGTGTGCGCACGTGTGTTTGTGCACAGTGAAAGTCAGCATGGTGTCAGGTAAGCCCGGTCCTCACATCAAACGCGTCAGAATTCAGCGTTTGACCAGGCCAGACATACGTCAATATTTGAAGTACATTTTTAATCTTGACATCGGCAGATGACGACTCACAGCAGGGTCGTCAGAGGTCGATGTTTAACCCCGAAGCCAGAAACACATCAATGTTTGATGTTTGCTGTATACTGCAAACCATGTGGACCTTTGGTAGAAACCAGGAGTTTTTAAATAACCGAAAACCTCTCTCGACAGTAACCCTAACCAAGCAGACAGTGCCCAACCTTCACTACACAGTATAGACAGTCTTATTATTAACAATTAACAGTATGATTCAAATATTGATTCATTTCTGACTCAAATGTCAAGCTCTGATGGATGTGAGAGACAGAAATGGACCTGAGGCTGTTAAGCAGATCATAACTTCACAACTGCACGCACGGTCGCACGCATACAAGCACACAATAGTTGTGATGTGGAGGTCAGGTGTACATCAGATGTAACAATAATGATCATTACCATGATATCACAATAACAATGTCTCAATATTATTGTGGGCCTGTGCCTCTACCATAGGTATTCAGGCTGAAAATCAGATTTTATTTCAACAGCGGCGGAGTAATGAGAGGGAAACAGCCTGCATGCCTACTTTGTAACGACTCTCTTGCTGATTGCTTGGTTATTTAGCTTAAATGTCTAACCCGTTGTTGTGGCTGAGCAATAGCCTTGCCATTTAGCGTAGTAGCTAACTTTGCTTTAGTCAAACAGTATTGCCAAGTCTGTAACAAGGGCACACAAGCTAAAAGCAAAAGGTATGAAGAAAACACAAAAATGTGGAAAGTCTATAGTTGCCCCATGATCCAAGATTTGATTTGATTCTATGACCTGTGTTCAATTCAGTTCTAGGCCAGAACATAAAGCAGTCTGGTAGTGTGCCACCATGATGGTGATTGAAAAGATTGGGGATGCAGTGACTTTTTTGGCCTACTGGCAGCATACACAAAAATAATTGGCACTGATTGGTCCAGAGCTTTGCGGGATTAGTTCAGAATACAGGCAGATGGACAGACATACAGACAGACAGACAGACAGACAGACACAAATGCAGGATTTCAAGAAAGCACAAATGCATGCGCACACAAACACCCCACAAAAACCTAATCTTCCTCACCCAGTGACTGGCTGACATAAAGTTTTAGAAACTGGCCACAAAACATAATGTACGATGCTTGTTGTAAGGCTGAGAGAGCCTGCCTACTGCTGCACCTGTTAAATAGATTAATTATTCATATTAAAGTTATACAGTATTGTATATTGAAGACATGAAACATTCTCTTTGATGTCCGTTCATTGACATGGCGATGTGTTTGCACTTGACAAGTCTGCTGGCGCTGCAGGGGGAAGAGGCCATGGTGTGTACGGCACTGCAGGAGAAGAAAGCTAGTTAGTATCCAACTAGTCAGGCCAAGGACCCCTTAGTTGAGAGCGAGATGAACCCGGGACCCCCACAACCTATTTCATAGTGTCCATATAGTTTCATTGTTTGATAGGACAATCATCATGTATTTTGGATTCATGTCAATTTGTGTTTTCAGAAATTCAACCACTTGAACCGTCAAATAGATTTGACCTTTCACTAGAGTCTGTACTAGTTTGCTCTTTTACCCCTCTAGACTAAACCTCTTAGCCGAAAATAGCCGATCTACAAGCTCACTTGTAGATCTGCTATTTTTGGTGGTTAAAGGAGTAGTTCACCCCCAAAATGTCTCTTTTTCTATTGATTACTCAAGCCATGCATACTTCATTCAATTCAGTTAAATAATATTATATAATAATAAATATTATTTTATAATAATATTTTTCTTGTATTTGTCGCATTCCTGAGACAATAAAAGTATTATAATACATTTACCTCCGGATGGGGACCCAAATGCATTTGGGTCCCCTTCCGGAATCAATGGGGGTACATTTATTTCGACCGTAGGTCAAAGTTTTCTATCAGAACCGTCATAGCATGTCCGTGTCTGTCCGGACGTCCGGATGTGACCTCGCCCTTTAGGGCGAGTTCGCTTTTCACTCGTCTTACTGGTTGTAATCAAATTATCGTCGTAATGCGACAAAAACTGAAAGATATTATTGAACTCAAGTCTCCTTGGCATCCAGTAATCAATGAAAAAAAAGTCATTTTGGGGGTGAACTACTCCATTAATATAAAATAGGAGAAAAAAAGTTTCTATCACACAAAGATTTGGAGGACCCCCTGTAGTAACTCTGAGGACCCCCAAGGGGTACTGGACCACTGTTGAAGACCCTTGAACTAGTCCATACTCGGGTATACCCGCCATGCTCCAACTATGTCTGTTGTTCAAACCTTTTCTTTCAACATTACCCATCATCCTCAGCTCGCTTAGAGGCTTAATCTGTAAAGTCAAGCCTTGTACAGTACAGCCACGTTTATCTTGTTGCTGTATGAATGTGCCGTTGAGCAGGTTGGTGCCGTTAGTGTGTGTGTGTGTGTGTGTGTGTGTGTGTGTGTGTGTGCGTGCGTGCGCGTGTGCGTGCGTGCGTGCGTGCGTGCGCGCGCGCGCGCGTGTGTGTGTGTGAATGTAAAGTGCTTTGGATAAAGGCGCAATATAGTAAATGCACCATTTTATTTATTCATGAAGTCTGTCTGTGTTTCTCATGGTGGCTTACAAAAACACATAAATATGAAATAAACATCAAACTGAACATAATGGTAACTCAATGGCATTAATTACAAACAGTGTTGGGACTAATACAAAGTAATGCATTGTACAAAATAACATGTTACCGTAATGAGGGAGACACACTGCCAAAGCCCACCAATCTCACCACCTGGAAAACACTACTCCCTGTGGCCGTTACTAGCCTCGTGTAGCCAGGCTTTACTCATCTGCGAAGAGAAAAGCCTGGTGTCAATATAAGGCAGAAAACGTTCAACTTCCGCCGTGTGAGCTTCCCCGGAAGTGAGCTTCCCTGGTTTTCCCCTAACGTAACTTCCGTTAAACGCAGCACTTCCGCTAGAAATCTTGGAACCAACCGGAAGGCATATTGTCTACAGGGTGGGCCGTTACTGGGCCTGCTACTCAGCTTCAATATGGACATTATCCACAATGACATTGTCCACAACTTGCGACAGATAGGCAGACAAGTATTTACTGTTCATTTACCAGGGGCTAATAAGCTCAACTCATTCTTCTAACTTTTGACCAAACTCTAATCAGATGCGCTTGAACCAAAACCGTTATAATACGGCATTGTAATAGAGTTGCTGAACAATATGCATATGAAAACAACATTTTGTGTGTCAGTCTAGTCAGAGTGGACATCTTAGTTTAACGTTACATGTTACACCATTGTTTAATTGCAGGTCCACGACTGTGGAAACACAAATGATAACCATTAATACCTTGTTAAAGTGATGAAAACCAGTAAGACTCCCTAATCGGGAGATAAGCGACCGTAGGTCGCTTATCTCCACAAATAGGGCAAAAAAATGTTTTTCCTAAATCTTCCTGGTCCATGTTGATGACATGAGTGTAGACATGCTGTGTAGTGAGTTTCGTGATTTTAGGGCAAAATCTGTAGGAGTTACGGCATTTTATGTGAGCTGCAGTGGAGGGGGTCCTCCACTGGGGGCGCCACCACTTTTGCATCCGTTCTGGAGCAGCAGGAGTGGGTGGTCCCCAGGAATTCCCAGCCCCGTTGGGGTGGTCATTTGGTCATTTTTGCACATGTGGTCATTTTTTACACCTGGGGGTCCCCCAGGGACCTGGGGGTCCCTGGAGCTCCGGGGGTCCTTGGAGGTTGTAGTTTGGCAGGTAAGGAGTGTGTGTGCAAAATGTGGCATGGATGGGGGCAACGGTTGTGCAGATAGGAGCAGGGCAAAATTACACCTGGGGGTCCCCCAGGGACCTGGGGGTCCCTGGAGCTGCGGGGGTCCTTGGAGGTTGTAGTTTGGCAGGTAAGGAGTGTGTGTGCAAGTGAGCAGCCCTGTCGGGGTGGTCATTTGGTCATTTTTGCACATTTGGTCATTTTTTACATCTGGGGGTCCCTGGAGCTCCGGGGGTCCTTGGAGGTTGTAGTTTGGCAGGCAAGGAACGTGTGTGCAAAATTTGGCATGGATCGGGGCAACGGTTGCGGAGATATGAGCAGGGCAAGAGTGTGACGTGTGAGGTGTGACAGACAGACGGAGGGACGGACGGATGGACGGACGGAGTTACACTTTGTGGTGGTTTTGATAGTAAATGCGACCTACGGTCGCAATTAAGAAGAAGAAAAAACATGAATTCAGCAATACCCATGCAAATATCTAAGAAAGCGTGCACCAAACTCCCAGAATAAAATAGAGCAAAAGTTGCATACTTTTTAGTTGCATACAAAAGTTGCATACTTTTTCTTACAATATGGGTGTGGTCCCTTTTTCAGGACAACT
Organism: Nannobrachium achirus; assembly: GCF_963921795.1. Lineage (NCBI taxonomy): Eukaryota > Metazoa > Chordata > Actinopteri > Myctophiformes > Myctophidae > Nannobrachium > Nannobrachium achirus. The sequence goes on from NC_137811.1 coordinate 28,047,512, forward strand.
GTGACAAAATCATGAAGAATAACATTAATTATCAGCAATACATGAGTAAACCAATAGTATGCCAGTCATGTTACAAACTATGCTCTCACACGAAGGGGATGGCATGTCGCTCATTAGGCTACAACGTTGTTAACCTACAGCAGTCTGCACCAGTCTACTCTCTATATGTGAGAGATAGTAGATACTAGGTAGTATCCAAACTAAGGTTCCACCATTATTTGAACTCGGATCGCAGATAGCTGAAATTCATGTAAAATAAGAGCTGAACATTGATTGATTGAAGACTTTATTAGACGTTTGCATAAAAGGTACAGAAAATAGGAAAGCATATAGAAAACACACATGTGAACATACATTAACGTCACATATGAACAGTGTTGGGCAGTAACGAATTACTAATACTATATTACTGTAATATTATTACTTTTTCCAGTAACGAGTAGTGTAAGGTATTACTCTAAAAAAAATGGTAATATATAACGCTGTACTCCGCAAAAAAAAAGCCTCGCTACTCCGTTACTAGCCATTTTAGCCGATTGCAGAAAAAGAACAGATCTACAAGACATCAACATACATCTACAGAGATGCGATGTAGCTTGTAGATCAGTCATTTGCGCAGTGCGCACAGTTATGACGTTGCTTATGTCATGAGACCAGTGCATGGACCAGTGTCAGCGCTGCACTGCCTGTCACAGTCACAGAGAGAGAGCATACAGCGTGCTTACATGGATGGGACATTTACAATCTACAAGCACTCCTCTCGGCCGCGGAGGGGTCCGTCGCGGGGGTCCGCCGCGGAGGGGTCCGTCGCAGAGGTCCGCCCGACTCCGCCGCGGAGGAGTCCGTCGCGGGGGTCCGCCGCGGACCGTCCGCGGAGCTCAGCGGGACCACCGTGGACCACTGCGGACTGAGTTGCTGCTGTTAGCCAGTTAGCGTTAGCCTAGCTGAGCTAGACATCCCAGCCATGTTAAAACAACTAGTTAGCTGCATTGTATATAGGCTGGCCCCAGGCTAAGTTAGCGTAGCCTCCACTGTCTGAGCCCAATAAGCCTCACGTCTGTTGTAAAATGTAAAACTACTCACCGAAATAGAGGGTTTTAGGGAGTTGAAAGCCTACTTTCCTTAGTGGGAACACCCAGAGCCCCTGCACCTCACGTCTAAAATAGCCTAAACTTTTTAGGCAGAAAAGAAAATAATGTAGCCTATTATTTAAGGATAATATAGGCAGGGGTCTTCAACAGAGCTGAGAGTTTTAAATGTAATAAAAAATAAGCAATGTTTTTGTTGGGTTATGATTATATTATATGTCTTAATTATTAATTGATTCGCTTGTAGGCCTATACCAAAATCCATTAAAAAAAGTTTCTAACTGTTCCCAGGTCAAATATTGATGTGTGATTAAAATGTGATTAATTGAGATTAATTAATTACAAAGCCTGCAATTATAATTTCTTTAATCGCATCCCAGAGACTCTTATTGTTCCAATACATTGGATTCAGTTCTAAAAGGAGCTGGCTAAACAGATTTTGCAGGTAAAAAAAAAAAAAAAAGTAATATAACCTAATATATTACATATTACTCTTGATTCCAAGTAATAAGTAATATAATATTATTACTTTTTCCAAGGAGTAATAAGTAATAAGTAACGATTACTCTCCTAAGTAATATTGCCCAACACTGCATATGAATGTTCACTTGTACATATACACTAGGAAGCACATGCTTCACAAACACGGACTGCATGTGAGGCACATACAGTATGAGATCCTGCACCACCTCCTGCAAGCAGTCTGTCTTCCTGTCTGGTGGGACACACTGAACATCGCTTTCTCTTGCCAGATACTTCAACCTCTAAATTCACTGTTTATTTATATATCACATGAATTGTTTGGAATTGAGACAAAGTCAATGTATGATGATGATTTGTTAAGTAAAAATGTATTGGCGCAGTTCAGGCCAAAGGTGGTACTGCAGCTGAAAATGCTCTGAGAGCCATTCAAAAATGAGAGAGGCTCTCTATTCAGGAGTGGTAATTTAGCCTCAAACCTTTTGAAAAACGCATTGTGTATCACCTTTAAGGGTTAAAAAATAATTTTCCTTCTGGCCTGCCAAAGACTCATTTGGCCTCAGAGTAAGGCTATTGAAAAGTTCTCAGTCTCCAGTATCATGCAACTTTCACCCAGAAATCCATCTTAAAATATAAGAAATAAATGGAAAGCCTCGGTCTCGCCTGAGGAAGGAATTCCCTAGCTGGGAGAGGCTGCAGCAGGCTGTAACCGCTGAAGTGGACAGAATAATCACAGTACTGGGGGATGTCTGCCTGGTAAAGTCATGTTCACTGGTGTAATTCTTGGTACTGTGCAGGGTAACGTAATTTGGGATTATTGTTAATTACCAGCACTGACACTAAATAAAGGGGGAAGCATGCACACGTGAGGGACCAACTAAATTAACAGAATTGTATTAAGAAAAGCAATGGTAACAAAAATGTAGTTTCCAACCAAAATACTGGCTTGGAAGCATGCTGCCAGGTTAACGGAATTGACACCAAATAAAGTAAACAGAAAAACAACTTAAGGAGCTTCAAATGAACACAACATGGTGCCAGGAGGAAGGGATGGGTTTTATCCTCCCTGAAGACCAGTGGCCAGCTTGCCTCCAAGTCCCTGATTGCCTCCATCTCCAGCAAACCAAGAACCAGCAGCACAGGATGCACGCACGCACGCACGCACGCACGCACGCACGCACGCACGCGCACACACACACACACACACACACACACACACACACACACACACACAGAAGCACTGGCAGAGGGATTTGTGTGGTCTAATCTGGAACCCCCCCAAATTATGATGCTTTGACTCTTCAAATGCCCAAAATAAATTAGGGGTAGTTCTCTTCACATTTCTTTGATGTACTTTTTTTATTCAAAGGTGGCTTAATTTCACTCCCACGGACAAACTGAACTCCAAAAAATTGTCCCAAATTTTGTGCATTAGGTACAGCCATATGCTAGACTTCGCCTAATCTTATTATTAGTGTGTCATTAAAGTATGAGCAAAACTCTACAAAAAAGATTGATGTTTTTGAACAGGAAACTTGAGAGTGTACCTCTACTCATACTGTACGCATGCATGCTTTCCATGCCATGTCATAGTGTTAAATGTCGTTCTTTTGGATCTCTGTGTGGAGTTGGACCCAGATCTCCATAAACCAATGCAGGGGAGCTGTACAAGAGCATAAAGAAGATCCCTGAAGCACATCCCTGGTCCAGGTGCAAGACAAGCAAAAGTATCGATAAGATCTTCATCAGGACAGGTCGGGGATGTCCCAGTCATCCTGAGCCATCTGATGCTTAATGTCTGGACAAGCATCATTCGGCTCAGTCCCCGCAGTACATTCGGTTCCCCACTGTGGTTGAACAGACTAACATCAAAATGCAATTTGCAGCGATTGCTGGTTTTCCAAATGTGATCGGTGCAATTGGAATGCACTCACATTGAAACACGAGAACCACGAGAGGATGACTTTTTCTTTGTTAATCGGAAACACTTTCATTCAATCAATGTGCAAATAATCTGTGATCTGCAAATGGTAATGCGTTTGCACAAAGGTCTGGGAGCAGCCATTCATTAACCTTAAACCCTTAGTTGACCAAAGTCCCATAGGGCTCTGCCGTATGCTTTATTTTTGCCTCTACACCAAATCTCTTCACTGAAAATAGCTGATCTACAAGCGCACAAAGTGTTGCAACGTGGGTTGCGCAATAGCCTGGATGCATCCGTGAGTCATTCATTCTGTCTCAAAACAATATGTGGAGGAGAGGAATCTTCAAATTTGAGCTGTGCCTGATGGCTGTTTACTGCGTAGGATTGAGAACATTTGTGAATATTTAATGAGAACCTAAAACCACAGGTTACCCACTGTGAACATGGCTGCTTTATTCCCGTCGACAACCCTCAGAAAGCACAGCAGACCTGCAACAACACCATTCAGTCTCACTCAGGCACGAAAAGGGGCTTGAGCCCCTGCCCTTTTACCCGTCTGTAAAAAGTGCCCTCTCAAGACCATGAATGCAGTTTTTACAATGGTGAAAAAAATGCAAATGCCCCTCTTTATTCCATGCCATACCCAAAGGCGGCATTCAAAATAATTGCCTTTTCCAAACTCTCCTGAACTTGAATCTTATGTTGAAAGAATTGCCCTCTCTGTGTAGAATTCCATGCTGTACGCCGCATTGCCTTTTTAATGCTTAGTTTAGTGTGGTATCAAGTACTGAAAATAGCCGACCTCCAGCCGACGCGTTGCAGCGCGACGCGTTGTGAGCTTGGAGGTCTGCTATTTTCAATATTTTCACCAAAAGGCCCTTTAAGATATTTCAGCCCCTGCCTCTCAAACATTCTCTGCATGTCCCTGGTCTCACTCTGTCTGTGGTAGAGCACATTTTGGGGGGTAACAGGAGGTGGTTCTGCTTGGACTCTGTGGGTGGGTGACTTATATATGGTTCAATAAGCTTGTTTCTGCGGCACAGCATCGGGGAGGACATGACCAGTGGTGTAAAGTAACTAACTACATTTACTTAAAGGGGAAGACCACCCATTTTCAATATTGAACTATGTCATTAATATACCTTAATACCCCCCCCCCCCCCCCCCTTCTGTGTTGCCTAGAAGTGGAGGATTGATTTTGGGGTTTGTATTGTAAAGTACAACTTCATGACATCACACCGTTGTACTTTACAATACAAACCCCAAAATCAATCCTCCAGTTCTAGGCAACACAGAAGGGGGGGAACTTTTTTTCTATTTCCACACAACTCCTCTAAGGTATATTAATGACATAGTTCAATAATATGGGTGGTCTTCCCCTTTGAGTACTGTACTTTAGAGTTATTTGTACTTTACTTGAGTATTTCCAATTCGCAATACTTGTTACTTCTACTCCATTACATCTCGGATCCAAATATAGTACTTTTACTCCAATACGATTATTTCAAAACGTATATAAATTATAATATTTTAAAACATACATTAACAACTTTAGCCATATGATGCGACACGTATTTTCAAACATTTTATACTTTAAGTACATTTTGGTACTAATATGTTTGTAGCCTAAGTTTAAAGGAGCTATAGTCAACTTTTTCTTGAAAAACGGATGCTAAAATAAAAATAATGTTTCGAAAATATTTTATAAAAAAATAAGCTTCATATATGTGTTTCAATTAAAAAAATGACCACAAAAAGCGGAAAAATAATGATAAAATAATCATTTTGGCCCTTTGTTTACATTTACGGGCCCTGTAAATGTAAACAAAGGACCAAAATGATTATTTTATCATTATTTTTCCGCTTTTTGTGGTCATTTTTTAATTGAAACACATATATGAAGCTTATTTTTTTATAAAATATTTTCGAAACATTATTTTTATTTTAGCATCCGTTTTTCAAGAAAAAGTTGACTATAGCTCCTTTAAGTACATTTTGAATTCCAGACTTAAACTTGTAACAGGGTATTTCTACATTGCAGTATTGATATGTTTACTTAAGTATAAAATGGGAGTACTTTTTCCACCACTGGCCATGATGACCATGGCCTCAGCTGGCATCTGCAGCTGGAAAAACGGCAGCCTCATGGCCAAGGAGGTGACAGTTCCTCCACTGACAGCTGTCTGGATACCAGCCATGTGCGGGGCCAGGGTGTTACACTCATTGCGACAGCCTCCTCCTCCATGGGGTTAAGACACTTGCCTTGTGGGTATTGATCCACTTGATGGCTTCCCTTTTGAAGTCCCACCATTTTCTTTGTTTGAGCAGTCCTAGCCGCTCCAATACACACCTAGCTTATCCTAAGCTAAGAGGGAACTTCTGTTTTCAGCTTCACCCTGCTCAGTGCTGCCCACAGAGGAGCACAGAGGGGGGAGCAATTAGGGGTAGGGCTGCACGATATGTACAACATTTCATATCTCTGTATTTATGCCAAATATTTCGATATCGATACGATATACGATACTAACGTACACATTTCATATTCAATATTTTAAGTGTTCTAACGGTGAAAACTAAGCATTATTTCACATGGTCATACCTCGATAACGCTATGATAACGATATATTGTGCAGCCCTAAATAGGGGTTGGGCGTCTTGCTCAAGGACACTTCGACACATTGCTAGGCATGCCTGGAATCATACCTGCGAAAACCAGGGGCTATGGTTCCATAGGCTGGCTCACTATACCACTCAGCTATGGCCACTCCCAATTTCATGACTTTGTGTGTTTGTCCATGTGGGTATACGTATTTGGTTTCTCCATTACATAGAATGGAGAGAATTGCAGAATGTTCTGCAATTTCCCCTGTTCTGATTGGACAATATAATGGATTTGAGAATTGATCAAGCTTCACATGACATCACAATAATTATGTAATATAAATAGATATTCTTTGGGACAGAATTTTCTAGTGTGAAGTGTGATGTTAGCACCGCTCACTTCAAACTGGTGTGATTTTCTTATTTTGGGGGGTTTTCGTTTTGGTTTGCTATGTAGAACACAATTCCTCACATTCTTCTCTTAACCATTGTTTGTCCTCCATTCAGCTGAATCACTCGGTTGGTGTTTCTCTTATGTATAAGAGATGCCAAAAAGCAGATTCAGTCATAGTTACACGTTATATAACGAAGCAGGTTTATTCATTTTTTAGACAGACACATTCTTACATTTTTATTGAAATGACTTTGTTTTGTTCCCTCCCCATTCTTTTCCTGCCTCGAGGGGAAGCTGAACTCTATCCAATATAATCTGTTCATGTCAAGCTTCTATGTCAAGATTCTATGAGCCACTCCATCCTATTCATAAACGGCCATTCACACCATGAATGATCACTAGAACTATGATAATGATGAGCATATGATTAGGACTGACTCAGTCAGGGACATGCTGGGCCCCTGATTCAGCCCGGGAAAAAGAGTTGGAGAGGCCCTCATTTTTCTTTCTTTTTTTTTTTTTTTGTCGTAGTCGGGTGGAAATCTTGTATGTCCAAAACCGTTTGTTTTGTATTTATCATTTAAAAAATGATTTAAACTAGTGAAAACAGCCGATCTACAAGCACACAACGCCTCGCACCGCGAGGCGTTGTGTGCTTGTAGATCTGCTGTTTTCACTACTTTTGTGCAACAGCCTTGTATGATGAAGCAGGGCTTTGCTTTGCGAAAACATTTATACATTTGAAACTTGGAGACACAAGGTTTCTGCCCGACAGTGACGATATGCTTTGTTGGCCGCCCAGCCCCCAAAATGGAACGAGGCCGACATTTTATTTTAAATTTTTTCCTAATGGCCGGCCTGGACCGGCCCGGGAATGAACCGGCCGTTCGGGAGTTGTCCCGCTTTTCCCAATGGCCAGCACGTCCCTGGACTCAGTCCTACTCTTGCTGAGAGAAACCTTTTTAGTGTTGAGCTGAGAGCTTATGTCCACACTTTCTTCATGCTGTGGAGCACCGACAGCTCCTGACCCTGCCTGGTCCTGAGGTCTCAATGGAGTTAATATACTGTCATATACTGTAGGCTCCAAGATATTTGTAGTCAATCAGAGTTTTGAGCAGGTGGTGCCATTTCTGGTGTTTACTGTGGTACCAGTGGTGTTATAATGCCATTTCAGGAACTTTGGCTCAACCCCTTCTTCTCCATGGCCTAGTAATACTCGCCCTGTATGAAGAAGGGCCCATCCTCGATGTCGGGGTCCTTGAACTCTCTCTCTCTCTCTCTCTCTCTGCCCCAGACTGTTCCAACAGGCTTGTCTGAAACCTTCGAGTGATTTCAACAATAGTGTTCGCTACAGTCATCATTATTATTATAATGTAGACTATACGACATTTTTTAGAGTTGAAATTCATCCATTGCGATCCATCTTTGCAAAAACAAGGAAGTTGAATCTGCTAAATAATACATTGAGGAGAAAGGGCCCCCAAAAGTCCTTGTAGTGCTAATAAAGAGAGGTGGTATACAGCTACTTGAACGTAAAAAAAATAAATACAAAGAAAATAAAAAGCACCAGACAATTAAAGCTCATGAAAAGTAGTGAACACAAAAGTTTCCTTGAGATGCAGCTACTGAAATGTGACACGTTTCATCTCCCTTCCTCAGGCAGCATCAAGGGTTCAGTGATGGCATTGTTTATGTCTCCTTCTTGTGTTCTGTCTCTATATTGCTAATAATACGGTTATTTGCATGTTTTTTTTTAAAGCATGGACAAACTCAATAGGTAAAATGTAAGTTATATTAGTGCCATTTTATGCCAAAAGTGTGACTTTTTTCCCCCCTCACACATACATTAAAAATGCATAAAATAACTCATACATTCTTATTTCTTATCAGACACTCATTTCCTCCTCAGAGTGTTCACAATTCTCTTGTTGCGTGCCTATAACCCTATACAGAAAAATTTGGGTTCAAGACTGTTTCGGGAAGAACTGGTCCTCTTGCAATTATATTGTCAAAGAACAGCAGCAATAACTACAAAATCAACACCAATATTCCTAATGAGAATGATATGTTCCCTTATTTAATACTTCCTATCTCTGGACCACAAAGTTTTTTACTTATTTGTGTGCTATATTATTTCTATACAGTGCCAAATAAGCCAGATAAATCAATAGAATTTAGGTCTGCCAAACATTTACAGTTTTATTAACAAGTTTATCACATTATAGACACCATTACAAGCTATTGTACTGTAGGTGTAGAAGTAAAAGAAAAATAAGAGAAAAGGGTGGGAGGGCTATAGCATAGACCTGTGGGGGACTTCGTTCAATGAAGTAGGTTTTAACTGGTTAAGGAAACTAATCGGTTCGAGCACTTGGGAATATCTCTGAATGGCAATCAATGTTGTGATTACATTTACAGTTAAATGTGTTAATTCTGTGAAAAGGCTGTTAATCTCTGTGCCATGAATAAAACATTGGCTTAATCTAAAGGTCCAGAGAAACCGTATTCAACAGCCATGGTGAGATCTTGTCACTCCACTATCCTCATCATCCTTGAGAATTTCCCTCTGGATTAATAAAGCATATCTATCTAGATCTGCACGCGTCAGAGGAATCAGGCATCATGTTTTTTAATCAGATTAATTGCTGTATAAAGTTACCCAAAAATGTTAGAACTGCTGTATGCCTAAAGCCCCTGGAGAAACGGCCATCCCATCATTAATCAACTTCAGATAACCAATTTGCTGCTAGTAATAAATGACATCATTTAATACTGGATTTGATTAGAGAATCAGTGGATTCCCATCTTGTCGGTGGGCAAACGCAGAAAGATGCTTCCAATATTCAGTTTGAGTTGATGCTAATATCTGTTCCCCAAAGATTATGTTACTTGCAATGGGTGATGCAATTAGATGGAAGAGTAATCTTGTCATATAAAAAAACAAAACTGCACGCCAGAGTGTAATCGTGCTATTAAAAATCTCAATGATTCTCATCTGTGGTTATAAACATTCAGCAACTTTATAATTGTGTTTTGCACCTGACTACAGGCAGTGGTGGAAGAAGTACTCCCATGTATTTTACTTGAGTAAAATAATGACTGTAAGTAAAGGTCCGGTATCAAAAATGTACTTGAGTAAAAGTACCAAAAGTAAAAGTATGCATTATGCAGAATGTCACATTTCGTAAGTTTCCAAATGTATAAAATCCTTTGAAAATAGCAGATCTACAAGCTCACAACGCGTTGCTTTGCGACATGCTGTGAGCTTGTAGATCTGCTATTTTAAAATAGGCAAAGTATATACTGTAGGGCTTTTTATTGTTTTGCTTTTCTGCCTTAATTGATCGTTTTCTTAAATGAAGATGGACAGGAAAGAGGGAGAGAAGGACAGGGAGAGACATACAGCTCGCATCAAAGGATGTCGGAAAGGTGACTCGAACCTGCGACAGGCTGTCATGTTTATCAGAGCCAATTTGCCTGGACCGCTAGTCCAGTGGTCCAGCCCCAGCAAGGCAATCTAAATATATGAAGTCACTAATAATTCTCATTTTCTATTGTAGTGGAGTAAAAGTATAATATTTGACTCTGAGATGTAGTGGAGTAGAAGTTAAATTATTGAAAGTTATACTGGTATACTCCAGTAAAGTCAAAAATACATCAAAATGGTACTTAAGTACAGTACTTGAGTAAATGCACTTAGCTACTTTCCATCACTTGACTACAGGCATACAATGAATAAACAAGGACAATTTCTACTGATTACAGAATGGTAGGAAGTGTTTGACCATTTATAACGTTGATGAAGACTACTCTCTGTGTTGTGTAGTTGTTGTTTTGTGGAATAGTTTTTGTTGTTAATTATAAAAGTCAGGGAATACAAATATATACACATAGGCCACGCGTGTTGTAATCCTTTTTATAGGAGGGCTGTGGGCAGTTCAGAAACCTGCCTATCATTGACATCATCTTTAGGATTCTTCAAAAAGGTATTTGGATTTTTATAATTGCAAGAACGGTGGCTTCCAATATAGCATGCTAACTTTTCAGGAATAGAAAGCCTGCAGTCTACTAGCTTGGATTCACCATCAATGATGTCACTGGTAGGCAGGTTTCTGAACTGCCCACAGCTATTTAAACATGAGGACCAATTATATGAAGGTGGGTTGAAAAGTGATGAAGTCGTCCTTTAACATTCTTTCGATTCGTAGACAGACAGACAGACAGACAGACAGACAGACAGACAGCACCATGCAGGATGTAGTTTATCTGTTTATTGGCAGATCAGTGTCGTCGCCTTTTAAATAATAGATGCCAACTGCTGACGAGGTCTTCTGCTGTGTGTCTCTGAGGACGAAGAGGACACACGTGAAAACACACACGCACGCGCACACACTCACACACACGCGCGTGCACACAAACACACACACACACACACACACACACACACACACACACACACACACACACACACACACACACACACACACACACACACACACACACACACACACCGCACATCCCTCCCCTGACTCTCACCCCTCTCTCTCTCTTTCACAGTTATTGTAGCTCAAAGCAGTGATGGGTCATGAAGATTTGGGATCAAAGAGGCAGGTGAGGAATGAAAAGGGAGCCGGGAAACGTTCCTATAGCTGGCTGGTTGTGTGTGTGTGTGTGTGTGTGTGTGTGTGTGTGTGTGTGTGTGTGTGTGTGTGTGTGTGTGTGTGTGTGTGTGTGTGTGTGTGTGTGTCTTATCGGCTGCTCTGCCTCTCCTGGTGGAGGAATGGGGGGGGGGTCGCGTGAATCATGAAGGCAGTTAAAGAACCACTTGGCAGCAAACGGCACATTCACCACCGAAGGTCAGACATACATCACCCCAGAGAGAGAGAGGGTTCATATAGGCGAAGGGGGTGACAGAGAGATATGAGGGGTAGATAGCAGGGGAGAGTGGGGGCAGATATAGAGATGGAGTGGGGTGGGGGGCAGTTGAGAGCAGAAAAATAAAGAGAAAAGAGTGGTGGGGGGATGGAGAGAAAGATGGAGTCGGGGAGATGGGTGGGGGGAGGAGGAGAGGGCAGAGGGGTAGAGACTGGTGGCATCAATAACCATCTTCTGTCCTTTACTTCCTGGGTTTTCCGGGTGGGCGTGTGGGAGGTGGAGGTTAGCGCTGGGTTAGATCAGAGTGCAGTATAGCGTGTGCCATATGGAGAGAGAGAGAGAGAGAGAGAGAGAGAGAGAGAGAGAGAGAGAGAGAGAGAGAGAGAGAGCGAGAGAGAGAGAGAGAGAGAGAAGATTGTCTTGGCAGGCACTAACATATAGCTGCTAGCTATATAGTGTTCTACTGTCAGAGAGATGCTGGGCAGATAAACAACTACACACACGCGCACACATGCACACACATACACACTTATGCCAGGGCATGTTGCACACGGACAGGCACACACAGACATGCACCCACACAACAAATAGACATACACGCACGCACGCACGCACGCACGCGCGCGCGCACGCGCGCACACACACACACACACACACACACACACACACACACACACACACACACACACACACACACACATGCAGGTTCCTTTTCATCTCACAACAAAAGAGCTATTTTGGCTGGAGATTGGCTAAAATTGAAACTGGTATCTGGTACATGTCTGAGTCGAGAGGATAGCAGACGAGAAGAGGAGAGGAGAGGAGAGGAGAGGAGAGGAGAGGAGAGGAGAGGAGAGGAGAGGAGAGGAAGAGAGGAGAGGAAATGAGCAGAGACGGGGCAGGTGAGAGGAGTGGCCCATGCAGTGACCCGTCTCATTCACATTTTTAATCTCATCAGTCTGCTCTCTTTCCTAATTGACTCCGTTTCCCATCAGCCCCCTCCGCAGGGACCACTGCTGTTCTGTTTTATGCGTCTGATTACCGCTCAGAGCCATCTGCAGACTGCTCTGTAATCAACAATACTCAGTATTTATAGAACAGCCTGCTGCTATTTCACCAAATAGCACATGAAAGTCTAGTCTACGCCAATACAATAAAATCATTAAGAATCATTAGGAGGCATTCGTTCCGAGGAAGGAAGAAAATAATACTACTCGTTGTCGGGGTGGAAAACTTGTCCAAAACCTTCCCTTTTTTGTTATTTAAAAAAACACGATGCGAGGCGTTTTGTGCTTGTAGATCTGCTATATTCACTAGTTTTGTGCGACAGTCTTGTGTGATGAAGCAGGGCTTACTTACTTACTTAGTTATCCTCTTCGTCCCGGTTGGAGCATAAGGCTGCAAGAAGCAGGGCTTCACTTTACCAAAAAAAAAAAAAAATTGAAACTTGGAGGTTTCTGCAAGACAGTGACATTATACAACTATGTTAAAACTGTGTTATTTCTTTGATTTATTCAAAAAAGCAGTAATAACAAATATTTGTATCCTCTGGCCTTCATCAAAAGTATTAATTCGAAGTTTTATAGAGGTATTTTTTTGAGGTCTTCATCAGAGGTTTTTCCATCAGAGGTCTTCATCATCAAAGGCCTTCAAAGGTCTCCATGAGGGGAACGGTGGCACCGAGAGGTTCATCAGTGCAGATGAACTGCCACTTCCTTCATCCTCTCCTTGACGGAGAACTTTGCTGGTAGGACTTTGCTGGTAGGCGTGTATATCGTCGTTGTTGGGTGGAAACCTTGTATGTCCAAAACCATTCGTTTTGCATTTATCATTTTAAAAAACGACTTAAACTAGTGAAAACAGCCGATCTACAAGCACACAACGCCTCGCGGTTCGAGGCGTTGTGTGCTTGTAGATCAGCTGTTTTCACTACTTCTGTGCGACGGCCTTGTATGATGAAGCAGGGCTTCGTCACACAAATCTGAAAGTTGGAGATACGAGGTTTCTGCCCAACAGTGACGATATCATCACTGTCGGGCAGAAACCTTCTATCTCCAAGTTTCAAATGAGTACTTATTTTCGGCGCACAAGAAAAAAGCGACATGTTGTGTGCTTATAGATCAGCTATTTTCACTAGTTTAAATAATTTTTAAAATGATAACTGCAAAGCTAACGGTTTTGGACATTTCCACGATTCCACGCGACAACAGCGATATGTATGTAACTGAGCATTTGGTAATCAAAAGCTGTTTTGAAGGCATAC
>NC_137811.1:28063636-28098636 GCF_963921795.1 Nannobrachium achirus
AATTCACCGATCGGATCGGATCGGTGCATCCAATCAACCAGCAGTTCAGTATGCCCACTTGAGGCCATTTTGGGGTATTGATTTCCACAGTGCTGAAGGAATAATTAGTTACTGCTATGATAATAAATACATAGTAATGCTGGTAAATAACTATAAGGCAAATATATAAATGAATTCATGAGTGAATGAATGAATTAAAGTTAAAACATTAACATTTAGAAAATATAAATAATAACTTGATCGGATCGGTGATTGATCGGTATCGGGTGATCACACTTTTGTGATCGGTGCTCGGTGATCGGTTCCAAAAAACCTGATCGGACCATCCCTACTTTTTTGGCGTAGTGACATCAGCCATCTTTGAACTTTTTTGAATAGAAGGTGACCTAGGTCAACAGGACCTGGGTCACAATACCTTGTCAGCCTGTAGAAGGCACCATAACATGAACACAAGGCACATAACAATATATCTATTGAAAACAAGTGTTTAATACAAAAAAATCATTTTCGTGAAAGTTGCAAAAGTGGTAGCATGATAAAACTGGTTTGTTTTGGATTTACAGACTAAAGTACCATCAGGAGTGCCAGTTGAGGGAAGTTGGAATAAGACTGGAGTCTGGACCTACAGTATATGTGCAAAGTGTTGATGATTTGCCTGGGAAGGCAGCTCTCCCCCGGCAGAAGAAAGAAGGATGGCAGATACCCGGCCCCTAATGAACAAATCGATGGAAGCAAACAAATTACAAGATAAACCTACCAGGCCTTCTTGCAACTCCACTCCTGCGCTTCAAGCTCCCTCCCTCAAAAGTGAACCATCAACACTCCACACAAAGCCACCTTAACTTTTGTTTTAAGAATCGAATCATGTGTATCTTGGGATTCACATGGGAACGGCGAGGCTCCCTGTTGGATCTTGGACTTTATGTGGCCAGCATGTGATGTGGTCATCTGATTTGTAATATCAATTACCCATGACTCCAAATTTGGCCAAATGGCAGTGCGCGCAGACAATCCGGACAAACCCGTACGCATGCACGCACGCACACACACACACGCATGCACAGACAGTCAGGCAGATAAGACAGGCATATCCTTGATGGATATATTTGTTAATGGTTCATGTTCATATCTTTTATCAATAAACATTGTTCTCATCTGACTTGTCGGAGATACTGTATGTGGGTCACCTCCGCCTCCACCTGCTGGCTAACTGTGAATCGTGAGCTTGCTATTATGACTGTTTGACACTGACCTTTCATTGCGGGGGTAGGATGTGCTCTGTCCCCAGCTGACCAAAGTATGATGACCATCTGACACCAAGGCCATGCTAATACCACTGTCTGGATTACAACCTTGGGCTCTGTGGAACTGGGTGCAAAGCACACACTGTGCTGATCTGGCAGACCCTGTATACTTCTTGCCCCAGTGGAAATGATCAAGAACTGTTTGCCACTGAGCCCACGTGTGTTTGATGGACATAATCTTGTCATATTCTCAGCAACCTATAAATTCCACGCTTAACTGTCATCCACTGACTGATCATCATATACCATGTCAATTTAAGATTTGGGGAGAGGGACCAACATTTGTCTGTACTGTATGTACTGTTTACCTTGTCTGTTGTCTGTTCTCCTGTCTTATTTTAAGTGTGGACGAATTATTTAGTTTTTGGGAATGAGATTCGAGTCTGTTGTTTAAAATGTGTTCTAATGATCCTCTTATAGATACAGTAACTAGACTTCTGCAGAGACAGGCTATAAACATTTCAGTTTAATATGCAGAGGGAGGTTGTAACATTTCGAGAAGAAAATGGAAATGTCCAGAGAGGGTTGACTTCCTTCAGTGTGTTCGTACTGACGTCACTCACATTGTACACAGCTTGTGTTGCACGGTAATGCTAATATGTATAAAAACTTCACACTGTAGTTTAACCACAGAGTTTACATATTTACAAAACTAAAGTTCGAGCCACTACACAGGCCTCACACATAAGTCGCACTGCCGATCCAACCGATATGTCTGAGTCATAGTGGCAGGGGCTTTGTCAGTACACGATATGTATATGGAGACGTGTATGTACTGTAGTGATGTCATGCTGTAGATGTATTGTCCGAGGCTTTGTGCAATGTTAATTGCGACCGAAGATCGCATTTACCCTGAAAAACCTTGTCGCTTGAGTGTATTCTGTACAGGAAGTGATGTCAGTGTGATGTCAGTGAGTCGTGACATCACTTCCTGTACGGGGCGGCTACACAAGACTAAGAAAGACAAAAAAAAGAGAAGGATACACAAGACTAAGAAAGACAAAAAAAGAGAAGAAAAAAAAGAAAAAAAGGAGGAGGAGGATAAAGATACCAAAAGGAGAGAGAAGAAAGGGTGGATGAGGTACAATGTGCTGTATCCTCCTCCGATCTGATACGGGCGGCTGGACTTAGATCACCTATGAAATAATGTCCATCCACCTGGAGAAAAGAAAATGTAACAAGGAGGTGGCAATGGGGCGTCCAGATAAAGTTATTAGGCCTGGATCCGACTTTAAGGTCGACGCACAGGATTCCAGAAGTGTAGCGCTTATTCGCTCTTGTATCAAACCGGTACTCGAAATGTTCTTAGAATTTAACATAACGTAAATATGGGGGCGGCAGTGTTAAGAACGGTTCGTTGTCAAGCTCAACGTTGGGCATTTGGACTTAGACATGGAGAAATGGAAAACCTGTTTGGCCTAAACATGGAGATGTGGAGAACACTATATACTGTATGGAGATAGTCCAGTCCATCATGCCATATGGGACTACCGTCATAGACAGTAGCCATTGTTAGGCCGGAGTCAATGGCTGTCTGTCTGACTGTCTGTACAGGACGTGACGTCACATGACATACTTTTTATGCCCATATACGGTATGAGTCATTCTGTACCACATCTCCATGTTTAGGCAAACTCCACACAGAAAGGCCCTATCGCCAACCCCACCTAGGGTGTGGGCGATAGGGCCTTTCTGTGTGGAGTTTGCATGTTCTCCCCGTGTCTCCTAGGGTTGATACCTTCACAAAAACATGAACAAACTCCCCCCAGAATGACAACAACTAGAATCGTCAGAGAAACGCTGTGGTTGGCCAGATGGTCAAGAATTGGCAGGACCTCACTCTTTAGGGCGAGGTCGCATGTCACCCTGAGGTCGCATGTCACCCTCAGGTGTCTACTAGTTAGTATAAATATTACGTCACACTGTGCTTAACCACAAAGTTCACACATTTACAAAACAGTAACGCCCTAACACACACACACACACACACACACACACACACACACACACACACACACACACACACACACACACTCTCTCTCTCTCTCTCTCTCTCTCTCTCTCTCTCGTGCGCATGTGTGTGTGAGCGAGAGCGTGGTGTGGAGGGGGTGAATCCGCGGAGTGAGTGTACCTTTTTTTTCTATCTTTTCTATGCTTTTCTGTCTTGTGTTCAGTTTGTAGGTTTATTCACTAGTGTTTAGTGTTTAAACCCGTGTTGGTTGCGGGGTTGTGGGACGGCTGTGCGCCGCAGCAGCAGACGCTGCTGTCGGCGTCATGCAGTTCACAACACTCACAAGGAAACATGGCTTTAAGATCTCGCCAAGTTTTCCGTGCTCCGTGGAGGAGTGTAGTTTAGCGGTAGCGGCCGCGGTGGGGTCCGCGAGCGTTAAATCTGCTGCCAGAATGAATGGTGGCGTGGTGATCTTTGTGGATGAGGTGGATAAAGCGAACGTTGTCATTACAAACGGTTTAGTAGTAAAGGACACGTTTGTGTCGGTAACGCCCCTCACTACACCAGCAAAGAAAGTTTTGCTGTCAAACGTACCCCCTTTCATAGACGACGAGATGATTATCAAAGAGGTGTCTAGGTTTGGGAAAGTAGTGTTGCCCATTAAGAAGCTGCCTTCGGGCTGTAAATCACCTGCTTTGAAACATGTCGTCTCCCACAGGAGAATGCTATACATGGTCATGACTGATAGGAACCAAGAGCTTAGGCTACTATTGCTTTCAAGCTGAAAGTTGATGATTTTGATTACATAATTTATGCAACAACAGAGAACATGAAATGTTTTGGCTGTGGAGAGGACACACATTTGGTCAGGTCCTGTCCTGAGAGGGACATTACTGCAGCTGGGACTAGTGTTGGTAAAAGGGAGAGGGGGAAGAATCCATGGGGGCAGGGGGGCAGGGGGGCACGGGGCAAGCAGGTGGAACTGGGGGAGAGGAAGGTGGGGGGGATGGAGAGAGCCACCCAGCCAATCTTCTCTGTTTAACACACGCACAAAACGCACCCTTTAAGGGCGCCCCCGGTCCTGATTTTTCGCAGGCCTGCTTCCTGGGACCCCCCAATTCCCTCGGAACAAACCCCGTCCTTTTTCGTGTCGGGAACAGCGGAACCAAAAAATTGACGAAATCCAGAGTTGAACTCCAGATGACCTCCAGAGAACGTGCTGTTGAGGGCATGGCATATGCAAATGAGCCATGTGCTTTTTATTCTAATTAGCCATGTGTTCCCAAACGTGCACAAATTGCTCAAAACCTTTTTCACTCACTCACTCTGTCTGTCTTTCTCCCCATCCATCCCTCCCTCCCTCCAGCATCAAAAATCACCTAATCAATTCCTTCCTATTTGTTTTAAGTAGAACATGACCTGTGCTGCCCTTCTATAATTTTTTACATGTGCACTTTGTAATAAAATTAAAATGTGTTATTTACATACAAATCATTGTCTGTGAACTTTATTGAATGAGTGACAAGATGTAAAGATTGTGTATTGTGATTTTCCCAGTGAAATATAATCTGTGGCCAGAACTATAGACTGTGGAATCAAATGTGTTCCAGTAATCTGCAATAGATATAATGCAAAAGCTAGTTTATTATTATTATACATTGTGAGCTTGTATATTGGCTATTTTCACAATATTTGTCTGTTGAGTTTAGTTATTTCAATCGGGGGAATCAAGTGTTCCAGTAATCAGCAATAGATTTAATATAGATATAACAAAAGCTAGTTTATTATTATTATGCATTGTGAGCTTGTAGATCGGCTATTTTCACAATATTCATCTGTTGAATCAAGACAAAATGTAATGGCTCAACTCCAGCAACTCCATGAGTTCCTCCAAACCTGTTTGTCAGTGTGAGGGACCAAAGTTCACATGATTATTTTGGGGTGTCTTGAAGGTTTGAGAACCAATGATTTAGCAGACTTAATGTCTTTAATCAAGTGAGCCATCAAGCCATCACTACATCAACCTCTCTCCCAATGAAGTGGAAAAATGAAAACAGAAAGGTTTATTATCTTTTATTACGGTATTGTCATATTTTACAAAAGGATGATAACGGTGTAATCACAGCACTATCTGGGTGATATAATTGTTCACATTATTAATCTGGCTGTACTACTGCCATTGTTGTGGTTGCCTTGTAACACCCTGAACATACAGAAATGTACAGTAACAGTAAGACACAAGTCTCACATACAAATAATAAGCCTATAACATTAAGCCTCTTCAGCCATTAGAGAATAGCATTGTGAGATTGTAGATCTGCCATTTTCACAACGTTGTGAGCTTGTAGATCTGCTATTTTCAAAACTATACACATCTTGCATGGGCAGAGACAATGAAATAAAATGGAGGTCCAGATATGAAGTAAAATGTTCACTTCATTTTATTCACTTCAGTCACTTGTTTAGAACATCATAGTCTAGGCTACTGAACATTTAATGATTGTAAAAAGTGAAATAGTTTAAAATCTGAAATCTGAATAATAATAGAAATATAATTTAGGCTATAGCCCGCAGTGGTCTGGTGTGGTGAACTTGAGCAGTTGCTTCCCGCAGAGCTAAAAGTTGAGTTGAGAGTTGAGATGGCCAGCAGCGTTGCATGGAGTTGTGCGGTGGCATTAGCCTGCTGGAGCAGCCGTGAGAGGACAGCCAGTAGTGTAGCAGCATGGTGTTGAACATGGGCAGCGTGGACAGTGGGGCATGAATGGGACCAGTGGCATCATGGACAGCGCAGCCTCAGCATGAGGCTAGAAGCCTTTGTCGGTGGAAGGGGCAAAATCTCTGAAATAAAAACAAAGTAAAGAAAAAAAAAACAGGACATTAGGTGACAGTTGGCATGGGTTGAACAATGCAGGCACGCTGTAAACAAGACTTAAAAAAGGTTCTATGTTCCCCTACTCATCCAAAAATGCAGGAAACATTCATTTCTAATTATTAATAACTCAAAACACTCAATAATGGGGAGAAATTGCGAGTGCTAGTGGGACAGGGGGGACTAGGGACATCTGGCAGTGGGGGCACCATACTTTTGTTATGACTGGGCATCTGGACAAATGGCAATCTGGGCAATAGGGACATGTGGGTATTTGGACGAGTGGGCACTTAGGGGTGGAGACATCTTGGCACTATAGGGATATGTGGTCACCTGGGCAACTGGGCACCTAAATTAGGATTAACCCACAGTGCCTACTTTTCCAAGTGCCCACTCATCCAAATGCCCACATGTCCCTACCTAGTGCCCAGATGTCCAGGTGCCCAGTCATAACACAAATATGGTGCCCAGATGTCCCTAGTTCCCCCCTGACCCACCCACTAGTATTTGTAATTTCTCCCCATTATGTATAGAACCTGGGGAACAGGTACGGTCCCTCACATACATATAATGAACACAATAACATTAACCCTATTCAGCCATTTGAAAATAGCTGATCTACAAGCTCAAAACAATGTGAGCTTGTAGATTTGCCATTCTCACATTGTTGTGAGCTTGTAGATCTGCTATTTTCAAAACAATACACGTCTTGCATTGCATGGGCAGAGATGGAAATTAAATCATGTTATGCTTTATGCCCTTTTGCAACTGACTCTGAGCTGCAGACAGGCAGGCTGAATCTATAGGCTTGTTTCTGATACCACATCATACATTACAACCTCACTTATCCCCACTCCAAATGGACATTAAACGTGTCACCTACTGTCCCATTTATTTACAACATCAATGACTCTCTAACCGAGGCATTTTGGGGATGTAAATGGCTAACCAGAAGCCTGTATGACTCCATTTAAGGTACATATACATAGGCGCTAGCCAAACATGCTAACGGAGGCTAACAGACAAACTTTATGACAGCAAAGTGGAAACTGCACCAAATGATTTATTTATAATTGTCAGGGCTTCATCTAATTCTAATACCTGGCTGATAAAGACAGTAAACTTTGATGTGTTTAGGGCACTGGCCAATATTATATGATTTTATGAATTCTCCTCTCTTTGTGTGCCCTGTCACTTGGGCCATAATTAAATAAAAATAAATTAAAATAAGCAACACATGCACTCCAAACTCATTTCGATTTCCTAACTAAGCCTTGGCTAATGAAAAATGTTAACTTTGTTGATTTGGAAGCACTTACCAATGTGTTAATCCTCTGAGTACAGCACAAAACACAAAAGATGAGAGAACTCCATGAAAAAAGCACCAAAACGTCAGTTTTCTCCAGTCTTTATCTAACCCTCAGCAGATAAAAGATGTAAAAGTTATATTCCTTAATGCACTCTGCAATTGACCACGATTATAATCCTCCTGTATAGTTCTCCCAACACTGTGCACACACTGTCTGTCTGACATGGCTCTGCCTGCCACTGCAGCCCTGCTGTGCTGGGCTCAGTGGAACACGAGCCAATCAGACGCCGCAGGGCGAAAAGCGGGACAGTTGGAACGCTTCTGGGCCAATCGGACGCTTCAGGGCGAAGAAGTTCAGTGGAACAGAGCCCTCCCGTCCAAGTGGAACGGGCCAATGGGCAGCCTCTGCAACCGGCGGGCCCTCCCAGCCACAGTGGGACAAGTGGAACAGTGGGACAGAGAGCAGTGGGATTCAGCAAGCGCACGTGCCTAGTGCTGTTGAACCTGAGGCAAGTCAAGCGTTATTTGTACTCAAGAGGACAGTACTCCCACTGCTAGTCAGGTGGAGGTGGGAGGAGGTCTGGTTGTTGAGGTTGATATGGGAGAGGAGGAGGAGAAGTTAAAGGCAGGGAGACAGAAAAGAAAGGCCAACAGTTCAGATGGGTCACAAGCCAAAAAGTTGACAGCCGAAGAAAAACAAAATGATTCTGAATCAGATTGTTGGGAAAATGATGATGAAGGGTGTTATGAGCTGTCGGAAATGAAGCAATTTCTACAGAAAACTAAAAATGAAAGATTTTTTAAAATTGAAAAACATTTCCCTGGTAAACTGAAGTTTGTGAAATCAGCTAAATTAAATATGAAGAAAAAAGGAAAATGGGCTCTCACTGAACAGGAGATTAGCAGATTGAAAAAAATTATTACAAAAGTTAGGCAAGAGTTGAACGATGACACTGTTAAACAGACAGCTTAATGTTTCTTGTTATGTTTATGAATTGTTTGGTGCTGTGGTGTGGCTCCTTCTCTGCACTGAGTCCTCTTTTTCATTTAGCTTTGGTTTTAATGGACATGAAGATGATATATGGGCAATGCTTGACTGGACAATGGTGCAGACCGCTACATGCCTGTACTGTTTTGAGGAAGAGCCTCTGGTTGGAGGGGCCAGGATGGACTCATAAAGCAGTCCAACATCAGACTTCAGTCATTGACTGTGCGCCATGGGCCACTGGAGTGGATATTGCAAAAGCAAAGAGACTGTTGGATGTAGCTGGTCAAAGTATGGTGGAGGAGTGGGCAGCTGATCTGTTGGGGTCGCTAAGATCAGCGTGCTGTATGGACGGCTCTTTGATGGCGGAGGAGCAGGGGCAGCTGGTCTGTTGGGGTCGCTAAGATCAGTTTGCTGTGTGGGCTGCTCTTTGAGACAATGGACTAGAACGCTGTCTACGGACGATACAGAACTTGTAAGGAGTTCAGATGAGGAGAACCTTTTCCCTGAATTGGAAATGAGTTTTGACTCCAAAAGCTACTCTGGAAACCTAATGGAACTAAGACAGCATCAAAGCATTGCCATGTACTGTACTGTTGCAAGTTTGAGGTGTCCAGGACATTGTTGGAACTGGGCTGGGTGCGGAGGAGGACTCGGTGCAGGGAGGGAGCTTAGAGGTCCCGGCGTTGAACAATTTGTACCCTGTCTATTATTTGAACTACCGTATGTCAAAAGGAGAAAAAAAAAAAAAAGTAAAATCTTTTGTTTTTAAGTAAAAAATGACTGGAGCATTTTGTTAAATTGCATTACTATATGCGAGATGAATGGTATTGATAGTATTGTCTGAATAAAAGGGGTTTTTAAAAGTCAAGTCTCTCTCTCTCTCTCTCTCACTCTCTCTCTCTCTCTCTCTCTCTCTCTCTTCCCCCATCCATCTCCTCAGAGACTCTACACCTGAGGCTATCTACACCTGAGGCTAAGAGGAGGCTTTAGACAGAGGAAGAGATGAGGAAATGAGAGAGAAGAGAAAGCAGTACAGTGAGCGAAATGAGAGATGGGACAGACGGATGGACAGACATGGATTACAGCAGGGTACACACAGAAGGATGACAGGAGGGGCAGGGGAGAGATGAAGACGCGAGAGGCTGAGAGATGAGCACCAGACAAAATTGATTTGTCTAACGCGCAGGCTGAGAAATGAGATGCCCATGGGTTTAGTGAGATAGAGACAGTGATACATGGAGAGGAAGTGAGATAGATTCTGTCTCTCGGACGGAGAGAGAGAGAGTGACGGCGAGTGACGGATGACACAAACAGAGACAGATGGATGGACATGCTGAGAGTTGCTGAGAGTTGAGAAGGGGACCCTTAGTTATAGAACAGAGAGACCTACGGACATACAATTAATTACATTGAATTCGGCCCATAGCGGCTTAAATCAAATGCAATTTCCACCCAACAGCTGAACCCTGATAAGAGAGAGGCCCCCAGTCTGCTAGTACCAGGGACGTGCAGAGAATGTTAGAGAGGCAGCGGCTGAGATTTCTAAAAAGGCCTTTTGGTGAAAATATCGAAAAGAGCAGACCTCCAAGCTCACAACGCATCATGCTGCGACGCGTTGTGAGCTTGGGCTATTTTCGGCGCTTGATACCACACTGACCTAAGCATTATCAAGTCAATACTGGAGATGCGGCGTAACGGCATGGATTTCTACACAGACTCTCTCAACATAAGATGCCGCATTCAAGTTCAGGAGAGATTGGACAAGGCAATTCTCTTAAATGCTGCCTTCAGGTATGGCATGATAGAAAGAGGGCATTGCGTTTCTTTCACCATAGTAAAAACAAACTGCATTCATGGTCTGGAGAGGGCACTTTTTACAGAAGGATAAAAGGCCAGGGGCTCATGCCCCCTTTCATGTCTATGGTGTGCACGTGCCTGGCTGGTACTGAGGCTGACACTGGTCAACAAAAACGGTCTTAGACCAGTCACTGCTTAGAAACATCAAATCATCACAACCACTTTTCCCTCTACTTTCTGATAGCTGATCTACAAGCTCACAACGCCTTGCAATTGCTATTACCGCGCGTAATCTTTTACCCCAGAACAGGAACACTAGGTATTTAGGGTTTATTTGGTTAATCCCAAAATGCCACATTTATTCATCCAAATGCAAATGGAAGTATTTGTTCCTCAGAATGCATCTCCCAAAGGAGAAATGACAGCTTTTAGCTTGTTCATCCCTAATCATTGTCAATCAGCTTTAATTTCTCTCTCTCTCTCACTCTCTCTCTCTCTCTCTCTCTCTCTCTTTCTCTCTGACAACAACAATGCATTGATTGGCATAACAATCATTTATATGTACTGTTTTGTGGAGTATTGTGCTTTGCAATATTGTTCGTTTTTGACAGTCATGCCAACACAAATTATGTAATGAATTTGAACAAAGGCATATTGCCAGGAGGGGTGGTACAGGGAGGGAGACACATAGACAGCGGGTGAGTGCAGTAGACAGACAGCGAGTCTCTCACGGGTCAAATGGTTTACCCTCTCAGAGTTAAATTAACACTACAGATTCCACTTTGCACGAAACCCTCCCGGATAAAAAATGACGTGCCAGTGCAATTCTTCCCTGGAAGAAAAAAAAGGAGAAAAGCTAAAGAAAATTGATTACAAAAAATGACTTTTGAAGCCTCTGCAGATGGATGCAAAATTGAACACGGCTTGGCAGGGAGCATGAAACGTTCCCTGAATCCCCGTCTCTGGCACTGCAAATACCATGGCGCGCTGCCAACACGCCAGGGACGGAACACTGACACAAGTCTGCCACCTCACAGCTCCCATGCACAACCAAAATTTATAATTTTTTTATCATTTCTGCCAACAGATCTCGATGGAGGCTATGTTTTCGTCCAATTCTGTTGGCAAAAATAATAGCATAATTTTCCATGAAACTTTGTGGAAACAGCTTTGGGGTACAGTATAGGCAAGATAGGTATATATTTGCTTTCTACCGAGTGCATCTTTCTAGTTTCTAATAATGTACTGGTGTAGCTCCAGGCAGATGTTTTTGACACTTCATTAGTGTCGATCAATAAGAGATCCTGTGCCTTCTTAAAATAGGCTGTCGATATATGACAGGAAAAACCATTTAGTTGCATTGACGAGTGCCTTCACTCTTGTGAAAACCTGAAAGTAGAGTTCAGGTATATACAAATGCGTAATTGTACCTTTTCTGCATAGCTGTCTCGTATAGGCCTACGTACATTAACCAAAATATGTCATTCACCACTTAGGACTAAATAACCCAAATTAAGCTAAATTAAGTCATTTAAAGAATTTATCTGAGAATGTTAATGGAATAAATCCCTTAAATATAATTTCTTAATCGCAATCTTCATACAATATTTTACAATACCTAATAAAAAGAATACATTTGAAAAGAAGCAAACAACAGTACAGAATACATAGACATATAATGGAACAATGAACATTTTCTGTGGTGTGATGGCCTTGTATGTTGATCTGGGTTTTTGTAAACTTGTTTTAAGCTTTTCTTTAAGTTTAGTTTTTAGTTTCTATTATGGAACACCCCCTCCCCCCCGTCCTAAGTTTTTCACAGTGCATGCACTTGCTCATCCTTGTCACAATAAACATCTTGAATGTACCGGTACATGTTTTAGGCTGTATTTGAACTGCCCACACAGTCCTGACTGTAACTTAATTACCGGTAGTTGATATTGTCACAGATAGTTAACCGCCTACATTTCATAGGTTGAACAATTACATGAAAAAGGTCCATATATCCATCCCTAATATACACAAACTGCAACACAGCAATAATTCAATCTCTGTGTGCTTTGGCGTCACCGCCTGTCCACAGTATGACTCAAACGCTCACACAACCGCACGCTCATTGAGCACTTGATGACTTTTGTAAACCCACCATGTGGTTATTTTATTTGTTTAGCTGTATTGTAATATGACACTGGCTGACCCATTGCTGGCGTACGTTTTCTGCGGTGTGTGTGTGTGTGTGTGTGGCAGATGGTGTGCGTGGGCAGATTTAGCTTGGCTTCATCAAAACATTGTAGGCTACTGCTCAAAAGAAGCTGCAAAACCAACTGCTCTCAGCTCAGCTGGAAAACATCTAGTCCTGGGGGATTTAGTGTGTGTGTGTGTGTGTGTGTGTGTGTGTGTGTGTGTGTGTGTGTGTGTGTGTGTGTGTGTGTGTGTGTGTGTGTGTGTGCGCGCGCGCACGCACGTGTGTGTGTGTGTGTGTGTGCGCGCACGCACGTGTGTGTGTGTGTGCGCATGAGTTTGTGTGTTAAATACCACATATAGAACTCATCTACATCCTCAGTTGACATTATCAATTGCTGTACTAGTTGCGACTATCAAAAAAAGTTACTATCAAAACCTCCACCGGCTGTCTGTCAGTCTGTCTGTCACATGTCACACGTCACACATTTGCCCTACTCATATCTCTGCCACTGTTGCTCCGATCCATGCCAAACCGATCATTTCTCACATAGCACCACCATCTGTCTGACTTTTTAAAAACACATTTTTGGACACTGCTCCTATAGATTTTGAACTAAAATCACACAAAGCGGTACACACAGTATCTCTAAAGTCATGTCATCAACATGGATCTGTCCCATTTCCCATATTCTCTCCTGATTGGCTACCATTACCTTCTAAAGTTTGTGTATGTGACCTGACGGTCGCTTATCTCCCAATTTAGGGAGTCTTACTGGTCTAGTCTAGTAGTCGATTTGTCCAATTTAAATGTTGCTTGTATTTGTGCAATGTGTATAGTTCAATTTAACGTTTAACCTGCGTGCATGCATGTGTGCGGTGTGTGCGCGTGTGCATGCTTGTGCACTGTTTATCCCTGGCAGAAACAGACGGCAGAGTGATGAAGCTGTTATGAGACGTGCTCTCTGTACACACTCTGCCCACCTCAGCAGCCTGGCGGCCAACGAGACACATGCTGCTTCTGGAATGGATGGGAGGGATTCTGAGAAGAGGAAGAGCTGGGTCCAATAATGGCGTGGTTCCAGTTAGCCCTTACCCACTGCCACAGTCTCAAAGGGCTTTACAGGACCAGGACAGTTCCCACCTGATGTCAAGTGGGAGTGCAGACCATACTGACTAACTATGCTAAACTTGCATAACATCTTCAGATTAGGATTTAAGTCTAGCATGTCGTCATTGTCATCTCCAAGTTTCACATTTTTAATTGTAATTTAAGTAAAGCCCTGCTTCAATCATCATACAAATTGCCGCACAAACTAGTGAAAATAGCAGATCTACAAGCACACAACGCATCGCGACGCAAGGCGTTGTGTGCTTGTAGATTGGCTATTTTCACTATTTTAAATCATTTTTAAAATGATGTATAAAAAACAAACGGTTTTGGACATACAAGGTTTCCACCCGACAACGATGTATTTGTGCAGGTCAACATCAAAGATCATCAAAGATACGATCTCCTGCCATGCAACGTACACCACATCCTATATATCTCCAGCACTGGCCTCTCCAACAAATTATGCACAGCTGTCCATCGTAGGCAAAGGCTGGACGAGTCTCGCATTCGTCTGGAAGAAGCTTTGCAGAAGGCGTGCTCGGCCGGCAGTCGGGCTCTGTGTCAAACACTCTGATGTTGCTGTAGTGGTCCACGACACGTCCTGCCCCATCTGTGGCCCAATGATGGTGCCAACGTGCCGCGATGAAGCAGGTGAACCAGAGTGGCTCTGGTGCTGATTAAAGACCGGTGATTGTGTTCAGGTTGTGGATGTCATCAGTCCATCCAGTCAGCATGTTGCATTCTTCATAGATATACAGCCCTGTTTCTCAAACAGCACAGGTCGGGACCGGGCCAATTTGTATGGTCATGACTCGTTTCCTACTTTAAAAAAATATATACAGTATTTTTCAAAAGATGTTTTTTCATAGGCTATAATTTAAATATATACATTTTAAAACAAACAAACTTCCATAAAATGAAATTGCATCAATACAAATGTATAATAATTAAGAAGCAGTGAAAATAGACGGTCTACAAGCTTGCAATGCGGCACAAAGCTTTGTAGCTGCTATTTTCATTAGGGGGACATGTCTCCATTCAGACATGTCTCCATTCCGACAGTGACTTCTTATTGTCGGAGTGACTAGTTTAGGTCCCGGGAAAACATCTAATCTCTCTTTTGGGTCTTGACCTGAAAAGTTTGGGAACCACTGAATGCACTGATATGCAGGACCTTCCCAGAGATAAGACACCCCTCTTCTCGCCCTGGAAGATTATGCCAGACATCTTTGGCTTGATTGAAACATCTGTGGGTGAATAAAGCATGTTGCAACACTCTGCTGCTGTGCTAGTCACTCCAACACACACCCACATGCAGCCACACTCATACAGACGCACGTACGTACGTACGTGTGCGCGCACACACACACGCGCGCGCACATGCGCACGCACGCACGCACGCACGCACGCACACACGCACACACACACACACACACACACTGTTTTCAAAACTCTTCCAATAATAGGGGGTTATTTCATTTTAACATAGTGGAGAGAGTTAATTGCAATAATACGTATGCGCTAAATGTCAATATGGTGAGGCATCTGCTTCAAATAACTTCATTGACATTGTCAACACCATGAATTGATATTGATCAATGGAAGATTATAGGGAGACCACTCAAACCACTGCAGATGTGCTAGTTATGATGTTAACATACTCAACCATACAGACTGGTTACAATTTGATTGATTAAAATAAACCCCAGATAATAGCGTTAGACACAGCATCTTTGAACATGACTAACCAAAATGTATCCATTCCTACTACCATTCCCTTCAGTTAAAGATACTTGACAAATTATTGTTTCTAATAAGCAGTAAAGTAGTTGCAAAAAGTAGCAAGAAGCAAAGTGTAAAAATACATACAAGTAACAATGTAGTTATGTCTAAATATCATGACTATGATTATTGAACATTAAACACTTATGCCCTATTTTATAGCTAGGATAATAACAATTAGCCGATCTTGCAAGCTCAAAGCATGAGATCAATATCTCGTCATTTATAATCTGTAGTAGTTGTCGCTTTTACCTGGCTCCGGCCCCTGAATCGCTACACGGCCATTTAAAGATTCTATGACTGTTGTGGCTGTCGTCCATTGGTTTCCTGGGTTGGAATTTCAACCAGGCCAATCTGTGACCTTTGAATGCAATGACGGAATTAAACAGCCAGAGAATCTCTCTTCTCTCTGTCTGTCATTCTGTCTCTGTCTCTGTCTCTATCCCCCGGCAAAACCTATTATAGGTTGGTCTGACATCGCAGACAACTCAATCGTTGCCCTGCATCTCTAACATTGACCCTTCAGCCGATGCGAGGATGGCTGTTATGACATGTTACATGACGATTAATTGTCACTCAAATAATTGCGATTAACGATTTAATTGTGTTTTTGTCGTTGACAATTCCATTTCTGTTTGGCTTGTAGGCTTTGAAGTTGCACATGGCAGATATGACACATATATACAAAACACAAAAATACAAAGAAATTACTGACATATTTGACAACTTTATACCTTATAAGATTTGTGTAAATAGCCGATCTACAAGCTCACAACGCACTGTGAGCTTGTTATCTGCTATTTCCACCATTTTTGAAAATGTTTGAAAATATATGAAAACGTTTCAACATGTAAACCATTATGACAATTATGACAAAATAATTGTGATTATGTCAAATAATTGCGATTAGACGATTATGTAATTGTGACCGCTGAACGGTCTAGACGTGACACCACATCTTATAGTGTCTGTGTTTTCCGGCTGTCACAGAAGGTCACACATGATAGCAGTTCCAACAGTCTGCATACGTGTCACAGTCACCTCAGCGCACACCGGTGCAGCGCGAAGATACGTCATATTGTGCAATTTTTGTGCTTTTGTATAAGAGAGAATGACTCACCTGGCTAAGAAGGTGAGAAACACACGCTCCTAGACTCTTCACCTCACACACACACACAATAGAGAGTGAATCATGCCCCCCCTCAACCCCCCTCCGATTTAATTGTGTGGGTGGGGATAATGTCGCTGTTTGTTGTAAGATGCCATGTTACATTCCATTTGAATATGGGTTGCTATTAGTCAACAGGAGGCTATGCTGTAAATTGTGTTGGTGTATGAAGTTTGTTCCATATGTTCCATGTGCCCCTCTTGCATTTGCATGAGTATTAGAGGCACACAGAGTGTGACCGCAGGATGCAGAGTCAGACTATACATCCTACTGTGTGTGCGTGCGTGCGCGTGCATGTATGTGCCTCTCTCTCTCTCTCTCTCTCTTTCTCTCTCTCTCTCTCTCTCTCTCTCTCTCTCTCTCTCCATCCATGCTGCTCATACAGGAGTTGCTGATAATTAAAACGATGGACAGATAGTGCTGAAGTGCAAGAGGGTGATGCACAGAATGTCCCCCCTCTTCTCTTCACCAAGCCATAATTAAAATGAATACTCTAATGGCATCATTTATCCACTACCAGAAGACAGATTATATACTTTGTGCTACTATGTATGGTATATAAATGACTAGTTGTCTTTGTGTATTAGGCTATATAACTGACTGATTCTAGTTATAAGTAGTATAACCGACTGGGACAGTGTTCTGGGAATTGGAACTTTGGAAGTTATAAATCCCTGCTCCTCTAGGTATTACATCTACGTGACACTAAATGCCTAACAGAATGCTCCTCAGGCACTGTGGAGTTGCTGGCCACTGCTCCCAATAATTAGGATGGATTAAATGCTGAGGGTATATCTGCAATTCGCTTGTCCCTTTGCCATAATTGTTTGTCAATGTAGCGTAGCGTGGGTGGACATGAGCTGTATTTTCAAACCTTTCACCT
Source organism: Nannobrachium achirus (assembly GCF_963921795.1). Taxonomy (NCBI): domain Eukaryota; kingdom Metazoa; phylum Chordata; class Actinopteri; order Myctophiformes; family Myctophidae; genus Nannobrachium; species Nannobrachium achirus. The sequence continues at coordinate 28,080,983 of NC_137811.1, forward strand.
CTAATGACTTGTCCAATATACTGTAGGGCCTCAGGGTTAAAGTGACAAATCCACTGTGTCGGATGAACGCAAAAGGGCAGCGCAGGTTTCTTTCACCTATAACCTTTTTAGCATTTTAGCATGACATTTCAATGTTTCATGAGGAGTGTGGTTGACACCTAAGCAATGCATGAACATGAGCTCAGAAGATATATAGCAATGCATTTCACATTAAACTAGAAGCAGTGCTCTTCCGAGCACAGGTCTCCACCAGGCCGTGCGTCCTGGTGGTGCTACTGTATAATAGGCCAATGTAAAAAGGGTGGCATATGTTCTTCAACCTAGATCTTTCATGGCAATCTGATGCTGCATGCATGATTTGAAGCATTGTGTTCCAAAAATGTGTTTTGCTAAAGTCTACCTGCTGGTGGCGCTATAACAGGCCAATGTGAAAAAGGTAGCATTTGTTCCTTGACCTAGTGGGAATATGTGTGGCAAATTTCACGGTAATCGCAAGCTGCGTTGATGATTTGAGGCATTTTGTTCAAAATCGGAGCAATCCTGCAAGCTTTGGAAGCCAATATTAGCCAATCAGGATGGAATATGAAATACAGACGGATCGGACTTGATCACATGACGATAGAGATACTGTGTACCGATTTGCGTGATCTTTGGATAAAATCTCAAGGAGTAATATCCAAAAATGTGTTTTACATAAGTCGGCCCAAAGGTGGCGCTATAAAAGGCTGATGTGAAAAATGCAGGGCAAAGGTTTATCCTTAGCCTCTAGGGAATGTGCTTACAAAGTTTGAAACTGATCGATGGAGTTATAGGTAAAACCACAAATCGGCCTGTTATAGCGCCCCCATGAGGCTGATTTAAAAAATTGTAAGTGGCATTTCTTCTTCGACCTAGTGGGAACATTTGTGCGCGATTTCATGATAATTGCACTTTGCGTTTGGGATTTGAGGCATTTTGTTCCAAACGGCTCAATCCTACAAACTTTGGAAGCCAATCTTAGCCAATCAGGATGGAATATGAAAAATCGGACAGATCCGTGTCGATCACATGACTGTCGAGATACTTCCTACCGATTTGTAGGATTTTTGGACAAAATCTGTAAGAGTAGTGCACAGAAATGTGTCTTGCGAACATCGGCCACTAGGTGGCGCTAGAAAAAGCCCATTTGAAAAATTTAGGGCAGAGGTTCTAGATTGGCATCCAGGGAATGTGTGTGCTCACTTTGGCAGCGACCGGGCAAACGGCGACTGAGATTAGCTGCACACAAACTGCGAGGACGCACGGACGGACGCACGGACACACGGACACACAGACGGACGGACGGACACACGGACGGACGGAGGGGAAAACATACTCTCCCCCATGCCTTCGGCTGGTGGAGACAACAAACAAGGAGTTCACTCTGCACTTTGGGCCGCTCACGTCTAGAGATCAGTTACGTTGCAGCAGTGATCCAACTGATATGGCCATAATTATTATGGAGATCTGTCATGTAACATTTAGATTATGGCTTGTTTTGTTTTTATTGTTTTGCATAAGTTGCCCATTAATCAGTTATTATTATCAAATAATAGTAAGCTTCTGGCTAACTCATTAATACATTCATCAAATGCTCTATTTGTGTACTGCTTTGTATTGTGCCTCTTGCTGCTGCTGACATATTTCTAAGTTATATATTATATAACTTAGAAATATGTCAGCAGCAGCAAGAGGCTCTATTAAATAGAGATATAAGTGAAACTATGTTATAATTCTAAACATTGTGTCAAGGGGAGTGAAACAGAATAATGAGTTGGTACAGCGAGGAGAGAGGAGCAATGTAGTAATAAATGACTGGAGTTGGGAACAACTGTCCTCCTAAATTATTATTGTTGCTCTCACAATGTGTTGTGTTGAAATGTCCTTGAGCAAAACACTGAAAAAAAAAACTGCTCTAGACAAGCAGGTTGGTACAGTACCTTACATGGCTGCCTCGTGAGTGTGAAGGCTAGCCTGGGAACCTAACAAATCTGCAAGCCTGTGTCTTATTTGCTCTGGCATGATACAGTATGTGTGTTATTTGGGAATATAAATATTCAAATAAACCAACATTGTATGGCAGGATACTTGGCAGTAAAATAGTCACTTTCCCCTGTAGCCAAGATGAGTGTTCACATGCAGTGCCATGATTTATTTCCCCCCTAAAACATGATTATCAGGTATTATGATTATACTAGGAGGAGGACTTTTTCCAAAAGAGTTTACAGAAAGAGTTAAAATGTGTTTTTTATGTGGCCACACCCACCAGTTCATTAGGTATGCCTGGTTGTCAGGTGGGGGGTTGACCCAGCTGAAGTTAGCCACACCCACAGTGTTGGGTGAATGGTAAAAGGGGAGGGGGTGATTATATGATGTCATTTAATCACTTTTTTGGATCGAAAACAAGGTGTTAGCCGCCAGGAAGAAACCCAAAATACAAAGGGAATACATAATTGCAACCACGTCAGGGGGACTAATGAAGTACTGTCAACATCATAGACATATAAAAAATAGAAAAAGTACAAAATATTGGCACCACCTCTTTAAACACAAGCCCTTGACTCACAACCAGACAGTCTAACAGTTAGATAACAGAACAGGAGCAGATGTCACACAAAGAAAGAAAGGCCAACCTATCAGGCAATCAAGAAGTGTGATCCTCTGAATGTTCCCAAACTTCTCAACTGGCCTGAACTCTTAAAGGAGTATCTAGTTCACCCCCAAAATGACTTTTTTCCCCCCTATTGATTACTCACGCCATGGTGACTTGACTGAGTTCAATAATATATTTTTAGTTTTTTGTCACATTCCTAAGACAATAATTTGATTACAATAAATGTACCCCCATTGATTCCGGATGGGGACCAAAATGCATTTGGGTCCCCATCCGGAATCAATGTGGGTAAATTTACTATAATCAAAATCTGGGATACAGTACAGAGCAGCTGCAGGTTGTCGGGCTGTCGATAAGTGCATGTGGCCGAATATGGGCTGTAGAATGCCCGAAGTGTACACGGCCGTCACTACGACGTATAGTGAGGCGTCTGTGTGAGTCATCACTCAAGCATGATCCACATCATTGTGAAAAAGAGGGTCCGGATGATAGAGCTTCGTAGCTGGTTTTATTTTCTTTAATTATTTGCGACTATTATCCCTATGTGTAAGAGAGCCACTCTCAGTTTGGTCTCTCACTGCTATCTCTGCACTTACTCACTATATCACTATATATAATAATCACTATACTCTGACACTTGCAAACAATGCTGCAGACGCTAACAACCCATTGTAATGCATTGTCGACAACTCATCAACCCCCGCGTTAACCAGGTGCCTGATGCAGTTATCATGCAAGATACGTGCAGGAATGTGCTTGTGACGCACAGGCTGAAAGGGGAAAAAAATGATTTAAAAGCTTGTTTCAACCCGTCCTTTAATTTGACCTTTACCTCTCCATGGACGGATTAACCAATTTTTTAGGGCCCCCCCATCCCCCACCATAACCCCTCCTCCCTCCCGACGCGCACTATCCAGCTAGGATTTTAAGCCATGATGATCATCTGTAGACCAAGAAAGCTCCTGTAGACAACAGAGGAGGGACCCACAATTTTGATTTTTGATTAAAATATACATTTAATTTTTAGGAGGCACGGTGGCGCAGTGGTTAGTGCTTCGCCTCACAGCTAGAAGGTCCTGGGTTCGATTCCCGCCGGGGGACGCTGTGGGCGCTGGCGGCGTGTTCCTCCTCCGCGTCATCAGCGCCCACACCCTAGGTGGGGTTGGCGATAGGGCATTTCTGTGTGGAGTTTGCATGTTCTCCCCGTGTCTCCTAGGGTTGATACCCTCACAAAAACATGCACGTAATCCTGGTCTCAATAATGCCTCCCCCTGGCCAGCCGGGGTGCCTGATGGAGGGGAAAGGAACTGGTTGGAATAACGTGTTCCTTCCACGCACTACGTCCAAACCAGGGAAATCTCCACTGTCAGGTGAAAAGAAGCAACTTGGACTCCTCATGCATAGAAGGAAGCATGAGGTCAGTCCGTTGTCTCCCTTGGCGCGGCAGAGGGAGAGCAGAGCCCAGGATTACATAGGCAATTAGCACTGGGTGAAAAAATGGTTTACAAAATTGTGGGATAAAAATTATAGGGAAAAAAAATATATACATTTAATTTTTGTAAATTGTCAATGACCACGCGGGCCTGTTCCCCCAAGGGCCCCTGAGAGCCAAGGGCCCCTGGCAATGGCCCCACCGGCCCAATGGTTAATACAGCCCTGTACGTCTCTCTGTAGGATACCGGAACAACCTTAACGTTTTATTGATACGATGTTCAGAAACAGGTATAAGAATTGGACTGTTTTGCCGTTTTGCTGTCAGACGGATTGGAGCCTGGTAACCATCTATCCCATGTTTTGCGGGGCAGTCCTGAAAATGGAACGTTTGTCTCGCTAGTCGCTTCCCACATGAACAGAACAATGTCCTGCATTTCAATGACCATAATTTAAAAGAGAGAGAGAGAGAGAGAGAGAGAGAGAGAGAGAGAGAGAGAGAGAGAGAGAGAGAGGGAGAGGGGGAGAGAGAGAGAGAGAGAGAGAGAGAGAGAGAGCTGTGTAATATCCCCCCAGTCTAATCAACGTCTCTACGAGGTGCTAATGTTGCTCATAGGAATTAGATAATGACAGGCAGGATACGATGACCAAATAACGGCTTTAAAGTGAGATTCACAAGCCTTCACTCAGCGTGATGTGCATGTGATTATGTGATACTGTGTGTGTGTGTGTGTGTGTGTGTGTGTGTGTGTGTGTGTGTGTGTGTGTGTGTGCATTTTTAAACTTTACATTTGCTGTATTTGTGTCTGTCTGCTTGTATGGTACTGTCTGAGATTGTGTGTGTCTGTGTGTGTGTGTGTGTGTGTGTGTGTGTGTGTGTGTGCGTGCGTGCGTGCGTGCGTGCGTGCGTGCGTGCGTGCGTGCGTGCGTGTTTGCTTTGCGTGCATGTGCAATCTTCCAGAGAACACTCAATTTCTAGTTAATGGACTGTAATTCACAATCCTGGTGATACAAAACTAACATGCACAGACGCACAAACATGCACACACGTACACACACACACACACACACACACACACACACACGCAAATGCACAAGTACACAAACACACGCACGCACACACGCACACAAAAATACACCGGTCACAATTGCATTTATCTCTCTGATTAGGTCTATAGCGGGCCATAATCTGGAGTGCCATGTTGTGATGTATTGCTGGCACTTGACATCCCCAAGTGCAATCACACATACAGCTGTTTACCGACGGACGGACGGACGGACGGACGGACGGACACAATTTCAAACACAATTTCAGAATTCAGATAATTATTGCACACCACATGTGCACACAGAGCTGGCGATGAGTGTTTAAACCATGTCAGTTGTAAACCCTATACTTCACAGACCGACGTCCCCCAGTGATCTACACTTGGCCTCCTCCTTTTTATGTTCTACACCTGAAATTATTAGCCGATCAAGTTCACAACACATTGCAAACGTGTACTGTAAGCTTGTAGGTCTGCTATTCTTTCAGAATATTCGAGTAGGCTATATGACATATGTTTTTTCGGAAATTAAAGCCCTACTTCAGCATACAAAAGTGTTGCACAAAAGTAGTTTAAATCATTTTTAAAATGATAAATACAAAACGAACGGTTTTGGAAGGTTTCCACCCGACAACAACAATATGCTCCCAAGTCTGCTGCTGGCTGCTTGTGGGTGTTTTGGCTTGTGTTGAACTGGCTGTGGTTTGGATAAATGTTCTCAACCGTTTTCATTTTATATTCTTACTTGCATATGCTGTAGATCATAAACAATTACACGTGAGTTTCACATTCTCAGTGACTTTTACTTTTGTTTCCTTGTATAAACAAGACCTTGGTGCAGTGCGCAGATCATAATAAATGCATGTTTGTTTGTTTGTTTTTCCTTGGATGAATCTGTTGTGCTTGCAGTTTACTGTATAGGTAAGGCATGTGGCCAGTTGACATTATGCTCTAAATGGACATACGTATAGGAGCAATCTTTATATAAACCTAACACATTAAAATAAAACTGCTTGACAAGAACAATGTTGGTGTAACCAGAGATTGGCCAAATTTGTTTCAATGTATATTTTTACTGTAAAATACACATCACATTATTCTTTGAGACACACAAGCTGTGGACAAATCTGCCATTCCCTTGAAGGTGCAAACTACACATGCAGGTATCATAGTGGAGGATAATATTTTTCTGTCCTGGTGCAAAACTATGGTTACATATCACAGTGCAAGGACCTGCAACAACCATCATTTTATTAAAAATGTATACAGGATGTCCAAATATTCGTTTTTCAAGCGCCTGGGTCACGGGAGCCAAATCAGCATTGTTTGCATCTATGATTTTGATTACCTTTCCCTATTTGCTAATATGTTGCTATGGGTGTGACATCACTGAAGTTAAAATCATTCAGTAGTTACATTTGACCAACTACAATGCAACTTTCATGAGCTGGCATGTCATAGATTTACACAGAAAAGGTGCCAATCTCGAGATACAGATTACCATACAGTAGTTACCCTTTGCAGGGATAACAATCTCATCACAAAGAGGCTTCGTGCATTGTCTATTTCATTTAGAACAACTAATCGGATATTTGCTTGCAATGCGCAGGATATCTAAAGCTTGAAAAAAAAGGTATTGGGGACATGTGCAGCCTATACGTAATACATAGACATTTGCAATCTTTCAGTATTACAGCTTATGGTATTGTATGCTATAATGGTTTGTGTTGTGGTGGTGGATATGTGCGGTTATACAGTATTTGCAGAGTAGGTATTGTTGTACTGGGTGTTGTGGTGTGTGGCTGTGGATGAGGCTGTGTTTGTGTTTGAGAGTGCAATTTCTACCCAACTGCAGGGGACGCAGGCTAAAGACCGCCAGCAAACGTTAGCATTCACGGCGGCTGAATGTGGCTATTTGTATGCCATATTGTTATGTTTGTGAGAACATGAAGGAGTCTGCACTTATCTTTGAAACTGTGCGTGTGTGCGCACACGCGTGCACATTGTGTGTGTGTGTGTGTGTGTGTGTGTGTGTGTGTGTGTGTGTGTGTGTGTGAAAGCTGTCATAGAACATCAGGCTCCTAAAATAGACTGTAACTCCCTCTGGGAGACAGAGACAGAGAGAGAGGGGGGAGAGAGAGAGAGAGAGAGAGAGAGAGAGAGAGAGAGAGAGAGAGAGAGAGGTTAAGAGAGTATTCACATTTGTGAGACAAAAAGCCTAGATTCTGGGACAGTGACAATGATTAATTATAGATTAGTAGATTACAGGAAAACATATGCACAGATGCACACGCACACACGTGTGTATTCACATTCATGCATAATGCATACGTGTAGAGGAACAAGACACAAATGGGAGCAGACACATTTGTGGGCACACGCGCGCACACACACACACTCATGCACATACCGGTACATGCACTGGTCAATCCCCTATAGAGTCCTCATGACCTGGATCACAGCCAGGACTTTAGAGGTCGTGAGTCCCTGGGTCAAATGATGACATACCGTAAATGGTTGTTGTGACCAAGTCACTATTGTGCAAGCGATACATTAAGTCTCAAGGCTTAACCCTCAACCTTCAAGTAAGTCCCATGTCACAAAGGGCAAGAGACTAGCATCCACTTCCCAGGCATGGATGAATTCAGACATTCTGTTTTGTATTCGTCTGTCATTTAATGTTGTACGAGTTGTAAAAGGGACCCCAATTTAAACAAGCCTAAACCTTTCTTGTGTTTTTTTTTTATCCTTTTAGTTCACCTTGTACCCGTGAAGTGTACTGTCCTGTACCTTTTCCTATGCAAACCTTTAATCTAATAAATCAAACCTAGCTGAGTTTGCAGATAGTGAATCAAGTTCTGTCATTCTGGGTCAAAATATTTTGCAGACAGCACAAATTATAGGCAATATTTCAATCCCTATGGCAAAAAAACAATCTATATTCTGATAAATAAGTGTTGGAAGGCTATTAATATTCTTAGATATGCCAGTGTGAGCAAATGGAGTCTATATAATGACCAGAAAAGACTACAGCACCTATTGTGAATAGTGACTTTTTGCCCTTGTGTCAAGATGTGTTAGTGTAGTCGTAGTGCATGATGTGGGGGTGGGCTGTGTAGTGACATGGCTGACCTTGGCCTGATCCACGTCCTTGTCCTTGATTGATTGAATATTATTTGCTGATAGCACAGAAAATATCACATTAGCACTTCACTACATGCAGTCATATTTGAATCTTCACAGAGGATTAAGAAGAAAAAAAAACAGTCTGTATTTCACCACCATGTCAACGTAAAGTCCATCACAATCCTTCACGTTGACAAATGTCACGCTGAAACACTAACAGATATTGATGACACCTTTCCGGGCATAAAACAAAACAGTTGACAAGTTCTGCCTTCCACATGATGCAGGGATACTGAACAACATCAATAAGGAAAAAATGGAAAACAGCTGCCAGCTTGATAATGAGGTGAAAGGGGCCTTGCGGAATCAATCAAAGTTAAGATTCTTGAGCTAATTCAGCATAAAAGCTAAATCCTATGCAACCCCAACCAGGGTTTCATGCTGTGTGGGTCATCTGAGGATCTGAAGTATTTTTCTTTTCATTTTCCAGAGTCGGATCTCAACAGTCTTTCCCCATTCCTGTTATCCATCTTTTCAACCATCACCAATCTTTCTCGCCCTTCCACTTGTGCTGCGGCTGCTAAGCTGTGAGAGAAAGAGAACCAGCCAGCCTTTGCTTATTATCTACACAGTATGGTGAGGCAAAGAAGGTCGTCTTTCAAAAGCTGAGAAAGATGGTCATATGCATCACACAAACACATGCACGCACACACGTGCACACACGCACACGGGAAAGAGAGAAATGTTTCGAAATGAACATTAAACTACCCATTCATGTTTCACAGGTGCAACGATGCAAAAGAGTAGCCGTGTGCTGACTACATGAATATTTTGTGCATAAAGACACAGCCGTACTGTTCCTGCCAGCTGCAATGGGCCACTTTTGGATTGCAGATTATATGGGTGATGATCATTAAACTATATATTTGAGATGGAATGAATAATCAAAGAAGTAAAAATAAAAAGTTTTTTTTTTCTTCAAAATGATATGATCCTTCGTGTGAGATGTTGACTTTCTCAGTTTTGTTTAGTAACATTACTTTGTTGTCATTGTGGATAGTGTCACTTTGATTCTGATTTTAATTTTGATAGTTTGGCTGTCTTGTTGACTTTGTAGTCTATCATTGTGATTGGCTTTGAAAAAGCGAAATAACATATTCAAAAGAAAAAGGTGTTTCAAAATGCACTTGACATTTTGCTATGCCTATTACTAATAATAGTAATAATAGTGCAACAAATCCCAGGTGATTTAATTCCAGAGGACATCAGTGCTGGATGACAGATGTGAAGAGGAACTGCCTACATAAAACCATCACAAATTGTGGACCAATATGTCATGTTCGATGACTTCCCAAAAGCTGCAAACTGTGGTGGCACGCACACACACACACACACACATGCATACACACGCACGCACGCGCGCGTGCACGCACGCACACACACACACACACACACACACACACACACACACACACACACACACACACACACACACACACACACACACACACACACACACACACACACACACGCAGACACACATGCACAAATAGCCTACCATGAATTATGGGGTGTGAATGACACTTAATGTCAGTCTGCATTTCATGAAGTCACCAACCAATTACAGTGCTCTGCTGACACAAAGACATTCTATTGGCTCACTAATCCAATCGCCACGGTTACCTGACTGCCTACGTGACCTGGTCACACTTATAGGGATTAGTCTCTCTCTCTCTCTCTCTCTCTCTCTCTCTCTCTCTCTCTCTCTCTCTCTCTCTCTCTCTCTCTCTCTCTCTCCGGCTCCTGTCTCCTTAATTGTTTCCACCCACTTTTGTCCCCATCTTGTTCTGACCAAGAACATGTGCAAATTACATGCAGTGGTGGTAAAAGTACTCACATTCTTTACTTAAGTATAAATACTGCAATGTAGAAATACTTTGTTAAAAATAAAAGTCCAGAAATTCTAAATTAGTAGTAAAATACCAAAAGTAGACAACTCAATATTGTTCAAAATGTATACAAATATATTTAGAAAATAGCTGATCTACAAGCTCACAATGTGTTGCATCATGAAAACACTGATATCTATCTACCAGTAAGACTCCCTAATCGGGAGATAAGCGACCGTAGGTCACATGTATACACAAAGAGTAGGGAGCAGTGTCCCCAAAAAATGTGGACGGATCCATGTTGATGACATGAGTGTAGACATACTGTGTACCGAGTTGAGTGATTTTAGGGCAAAAATTGGAGGAGCAGTGTCCAAAAATGTGTTTTGCAAGAATCGGCCTCATGGTGGCGCTAGAAGAGGGCCATGTGAGAAATGAGGGGTGGGGTCTCCGCGCCGCCGAGGCGGACGAATAGGTACCGGCCCCGGCTCTCCCGGTGGCTCCTAGGCCAAGTTAGGGCATTTTATGTGCGCTGCAGTGGCAGGGGGTCCTCCACTGGGGGCGCCACCACTTTTGCATCCGTTCTGGAGCACAAGGAGTCGGTGGTCCCCGGGAATTCCCCATGAGCAGCCCCGTTGGGGTGGTCATTTGGTCATTTTTGCACATTTGGTCATTTTTTACATCTGGGGGTCTCCCAGGGACCTGGGGGTCCCTGGAGCTCCGGGGGTCCTTGGAGGTTGTAGTTTGGCAGGCAAGGAGTGTGTGTGCAAAATGTGGCATGGATCGGGGCAACGGTTGCGGAGATATGAGCAGGGCAAAAGTGTGACGTGTGACGTGTGACGGACTGACTGACGCACGGACACCTGGTGGAGCTTTCTGTAGTAAGTGCGACCTACGGTCGCAATAATGACAGTTTAGTTTTTAGTTTTCCACAAGACCTGAACTAACAGTGTTGTAACCACTGACTAAATTAGCCTTGGATCAAGAAAGACGGTCACCGGCCATAATATACGACAGTCACTCTTGTATCACTATAGGTCTACAATGTATATTGATATTGCAAATGCCAAATAATACCAGGAAAGAAGCATTTCTTCGACTCAGACCTTATCGCCAGGGTTGGCTTATAGCAGCTGTCGGTAGGACCATATATGGATTCTGTTAGTGTGGATCTCCTAACAGGGCATCATCTGGGATACAATCCCTTTTATGCCCATATATGGAGATCCCTAACATAATCCCTTTCATGCCCATATATGGAGATCCCTAACAGAATCCCTTTTATGCCCATATATGGAGATCCCTAACAGCATCCCTTTTATGCCCATATATGGAGATCACTAACAGCTAACAGAATCCCTTTTATGCCCATATATGGAGATCCCTAACAGAATCCCTTTTATGCCCATATATGGAGATCCCTAACAGAATCCCTTTTATGCCCATATATGGAGATCCCTAACAGAATCCCTTTTATGCCCATATATGGAGATCCCTAACAGAATCCCTTTTATGCCCAGTTGGTTGCTAGGGTAAAAAAACATGGTTGCTATGGTAAACAGTTGGTTGCTAGGGTAAACAGTTGGTTGCTAGGGTAAAACCATGGTTGCTAAGGTGGTTGCTAACGTACACTAACAGACCAGCAACAACAGACTGTTGCCACAGCAACGTACACAAAGGTTTGTGTACACATGTGGTGTGATGTCATACTGAAGATATATGACATCACACCGTACACAAACAAAGGTGTGACGTGTGACGGACGGACGGACGGACGGACGGACGGACGGACGGCCGGTGGAGGTTTTGGTAGTAAACTGCTCCCTAACGGTCGCAATAAATGCGACAAATCTCTGCGTGTATGTATCTCTGCGTGTATGTAACCCGCGTATCTCGAGAACCGTTCGTCCCACCGGCTTCAGATTCGGCATGCGCGTTCCCCGACGCGGCGCGGAGTGCAGTGCCGAGCCTCGACCCGACCCGACGCACGGTTTTCTGAAACCGGCGCAAAACGTTCGGAATCTCCTTATGCAGAGCTGATTGTTGACATCAGGCTGTTCCGGAGGAAATCGGCGCAAGCGCTGACTCATTGTGACATCACTTCATAAAAGGCTCTGACATCACGTACGCCGGCGCGAAACGTTCGGAATCACCATATGCGGAGCTGATTGTTGACATCAGGTGTTTCGGAGGAAACCGGCGCAAGCGCTGACTCATTGTGACATCACTTCATAAAAGGCTCTGACATCACGTACTCCACATGAGTCAACAAAAAATCTCTGTGAATGTGTATGTATGTATGTAATCCGCGTATCTCGAGAACCCTTCTTCCCACCGGCACGCGCGTTCTCCAGATATGGGCATAAAATGAATGCCCGTATGCGGAGCTGATGTCTGACATCAGAGTTTTCCGCAACCGGTACTGTGTGTGCAGAGATCTCCATATATGGGCATAAGGGGACAAAGGCAAACAGATGGTCAAAACGGGTCCTATGACAACAGGTATATTGGGGTTTGCATTAAAGGGTGGGGACAAAGGCAAACAGATAGATGGTCAAAACGTGTCCTATGACAACAGGTATATTGGGGTTTGCATTAATGGGGTCCGCTCCAAAAAAGATAAAGAAAATAAAAGAGACAAGACAAACATAAGACAAGCAACAAAGCGTGGGACTGGGAGGATGACTTGAATGATGCAGATTTAAGCAGGCTGCGTATTCTGCTTAAAGAAGAAACAAACAAAAAGCGACAGAGATCTCATATATGGGCATAAAATGGACGCATATAAACAGATATCTCCATATGCTTAAAGAAGAAACAAACAAAAAGCGACAGAGATCTCATATATGGGCATAAAATGGACGCAGATAAAAAGATATCTCCATATATGGCATATATGGGCATAAAATGGACGCAGAATCACAAAGATCTCCATATACGGGCATAAAGGGACACAGACAGACAGATACAGAGATCTCCATATATGGGCATAAAATGGATGCAAATAGACAGATATCTCCATATATGGCCATATATGGGCATAAAATGGACCCAGGATTATATCTGCAGTGATCTCCATATATGGACATAAAATGGACGCCGACAGACAGACAGATACAGATATCTCCATATATGGGCATAAATGGACACAGGCAAACAGATGGTCAAGACGGGTCCTATGACAACAGGTATCATGGGGTTTGCATTAAAGGGCGGGGCATTCATTCCCTATTTACATCGTTCCTGAGTTGGCCAGGTCGCCGACTAGACGCTGGGCCGCCCCAGCTTCTAGTTGTTTAAATGAGCAACATTTGCATGCATCAAAACGTTGTTGCTTTTGTGATATTACTATATGTAACTAATGTCCTCTATTCTTTTGTAATTGCAAACTAGCCAACCATAGAGCGACAGCTAGGGCTCTAAAAATGTGCAAACTGGGAAACGTTATTTACAAGCACATAATTGCAAGCAATTGATCCAAAGACTATTAAAATTATATATTTTCATCAGTTTGTATAGTCACAAACACACTTCTGTCTATGGAACGCCCTAATTTCTGTCGAAAGAACGTCCTCTATAAGATGACAGACCTCCATCTATTCATAATTGTGGATATCGTCGTTGTCGGGTGGAAACCTTGTATGTCCAAAAGCGTTCGTTTTGTATTTATCATTTTAAAAATGATTTAGACTAGTGCAAATAGCCGATCTGCTATTTTCACTAGTTTTGTGTGACACTATTGTATGATGAACTAGAGATTTAACATACCAAAAAGAATACACGTTTGAAACTTGGAGATACATGGTTTTTGCCCGACAGTGACGATATACCGGTAGTTGTTGTATAGTGAGTTTTGTGATTTGCTCAAGAACTTGTGCCGCCCCAGGCTTCAGTTCACACCTCTGCTGTGCTCAGCAGTCATTCAAGCTGAGAGGACAACGGGGCCGGCGAATTTGATGAATCGTTCAATACTCTCACCAATTTTACGATATCAATTGAGGAATCCGAGAATCACTGAATAGAAGATTGCATCTTTAATCTCACTGATAATCATCTGCAGTGTATTGTGAGCAAGGGATGTGATAATTAAATTTTGTGAATGGTGAGACATAAATTTGGAGCCGTCTGTGTGCGCCTCAGATAGTTGACCATAATGGGGCCATATTTGGCATTTGCAACCGAGGAAAAGTTGCCCTCATTCATATGTACATATTCTCTATGACCAGGGAATGAAAGCCACTGTCTTCCCAAATCGAAACAGCGATTTAGATACAGTAGTCTCTCTGTTTTTTGTCTCTCTCGCTCATTCCATTCTGGAAACCCATTCGGTAAAAAACAAATTTCATGTTTTTTTTTTCAATATTACATATTTTCCTTAAAATGTATAAATAAATAAATAAACCCCTTTTGTTCAGATCATCTCAAAAGTATAATTTGCCTAGACTTCGATCCCTAGTGGAGGACCCCCGCCACTGCAGCGCACATAAAATGTGCCGTAACTCGGGCTAGGAGCGACCAGGAGAGCCGGGGCCGGTACCCACGCGTCCACCTCGCCTGCGCGGAGACAGTCGTGCATAGACCTACCTACCGGCAGACCCCCGCCACTGCAGCCCACTAAAAAGGCTGTAACTCGGCCACCCAGCCACCGGGAGAGACGGGGCCGGCACCCAGGGGGTCCCCAGGGGCCCAGCCACTGCTGGGGCAAAAATATGGGAAAATAGTCAAAAGTAGCCAATCTACAAGCTACTGCTCCACTCCACCGCCTCTGGTATATACATGTGACCTCCCGGGCGCTTATCTCCTGATTAGGGAGTCTTACTGGTATTCAACAAAAACGTAACGCTCTGTCTGATGTACGTGATACAAGCCAGTTTCGTTGAACGTTGCAGGTGTTTACAGTTGCCCTGGTACAGTGTTCAATTTTCCTCCGTTGGTACCTATACTGGGAAGCCTGAATAGTTATCACAAAGCCCAGGCTGACAAGAGCCAGCTGTGTGATTGGAGCTCTATTAGCTGCCTGTATGGTGTAAGAACAATATATCTGAATGAAGAAGGGTCTGTTGGATGAAGCTGCCCGAGGGTCCACTGAACATGTCAGGGATTGCTCACATGCCGACATTGGCCCACTGACTCCATCGCCGTGTATCCCTTCATCATCTCCCAGTTTCTGCCTTCTGTCGTGGCGTGGCTGGCTTCTCTCCCTCTGTGATCCTCAATCACTTTGCTCCACACTGCCTCTTTGTGCTGATGTTGCAAAGAGTTGCAAGGGTTTCTGTTTGGTTCAAGGGTTCATGGGTGTTTGTTGTCAACTTGTCACATGCACAATCATACTGTACATGTAACACAGCTGGTAGCAGCATTATATACAGGCAGTGGAGTTCTTGTACTTCTAGCTTCCCCAACAGTTGATAACAAGACAGAAAGGTCAATTATTATAGGATAAAATAGGATTGGGTGTGTTTTCATTTGGTCAGGGGTCTTCAACAGGGGGTCCCCAGAGTTACTAAAGGGGGTCCTCCAAATTTTTGAGTGATAGGAACTTTTTTTCCTCCTTTTTTATATTAACCACACTTGAACCCTATAGCGTCCATATTCTGAGAACTTTAGCCAAAAATAGCAGATCTACAAGCTCACAACGCCTCGCGCTGCGAGGCATTGTGAGCTTGTAGATCGGCTATTTCTGGCAAAGAGCTTTGGTGTAGAGGGGAAAAAGAGCAGACTAAGTACAGAGTGGAAAGTCAGGTTTATTAAGTATTGACAGTTCAAGTGGTTAAATATCTGAAAACACAAATTGACATGAATCCAAAATACACTGATGATTGTGCTGTCAAACAAAGAAACTTAAGGAATCTATGAAGAGGTTGTGGGGGTCCCTGCTTCATCTCTCTCTCAACTAAGGGGTCCTTGGCCTGAAAATGTTGAAGACCCCTGATTAAGTGTTAATGTGCGCCAGCATGGACAGCCCCCGTACAGTCAACGTCATGCCGGCATACGGAAACACCTAAAAGAAACACGCCCACAATAAAGATTATTAATACCTGCTTTGAAAAGGGTGCAATCCCATTGGGAAGTCTTTTCTCTGTGGTGCACCTGACACATTTAATAATTGCATGGTTTGATTGCATACTATAGGCTGCCTGAGTCAAATTAATTTATCTAGCTTGACTACACACCTGTTGGGCTAATTCGCACAGAATAAATCACCCGTCCCTGCACACAGAGAGAGAGAGACGGAGCCTCTGTCATGACAAGTCTAGTTCCCTTGTGGCTGACTGCTGCACGGTTACAACTGAAGCATGCCAAGCGTTGTGTTGGTACTTGTGTAGCAGTCAGGGGTGTCGCACCAAATTCTGGGCCCTGGGTACAAGGATTCACTGCGGGCCCCCCATGAATGTCCTTCATAGGGGGAGGGGGTTTAACCCATTTAGACTGGGAACGCATTATTACATTATATACAAGCTCACAGCGTGGCACTGAGTGCTCAAACTTTTTTCATGTGAAGGACCCCCAAAATGATATGTATTTGGCCACGGACCCATATCTCAAAATATTTTGTTCCAGGGACCCCCCGAAGCAAAATTTTAGAACAAATGTTCGCTTAAAAAATACATATATTCAAAGATTTGCACACATTTTCACGACTTTTCAAAAATAGCAGATCTATAAGCTTGTAGCATGGCACTCCCTTTAGCCTAGTGGTTATGGTGACTTTCCGACTTGGAAATAAAGAATTTTGATCTAAGCTGTCATGCAGGGCCGTGCAGAGAGCACTGAGTGGGCAGGTGCTCAAACCTCACAAAAGGGCAATTCTGCGCACGTGCCGATTTTTTTTATGGGGTCATTTCACTCCAGAAATGTACAGTGAACATAGCATGTTTCTGGCCATGTCAAATAAAGTTGTTAACGAAGTGGGATGGCACTTGACATCTCTGCATCAGGTGAAACTAAAACTGACTGATGACAGCCAGCTAATTTACAGTAAATGTATTTTATTTTTTGCAAAAGGGCACTTTGAGGCAAAAGGGCAAGTGCCCAACTACTGAATAACTGTCCATTGTGCCGTTGTGATACATTATGATAATTCAGTTATTTACTACTTTTCTTTGTTATGTTATGCACTTCCATGTGCGACTTTAAGATCCTCAGGAGAATACTACACCAACCCAATGGTGTGTGTGTGTGTGTGTGTGTGTGTGTGTGTGTGTGTGTGTGTGCGTGCGTGCGTGCGTGCGTGCGTGCGTGCGTGCGTGCGTGCGTGCGTGCGTGCGTGCGTGCGTGCGTGCGTGCGTGCGTGCGCGCGCGTGTGTGTGTGTGTGTGTGTGTGTGCGTGTGCGTAAAAGTGTTTGTTGGCATGCTGGTATGCCCTTGCAATTCAGTACAGTGATAGAAGCAGAAATAATGCATGACTTGCGGCAATCACTTATTAGAGGCTTGTGTGTGTGTGTGTGTGTGTGTGTGTGTGTGTGTGTGTGTGTGTGTGTGTGTGTGTGTGTGTGTGTGTGTGCGTGTGTGCGTGTGTGTGTGTGTGTG